>NC_141035.1:48895000-48970000 GCF_052040795.2 Danio rerio
AATGTGAATAAAGTTTGTTTATTAACTGTCATTTTTCGCACAACACAAACAGAGACACTGGTCACAAATATTAATAAACGAGCTCAGAAAAATTCAGAACAAAATCTGCATTAAATATCACTTAGGAAAATATTTGACATTACATAATTAAAATTTCACAAGAGGGTGATTAATTATCTATTCAACTGTACAATAGGCTAAATATACACAGCGCACACTCAAATATCATCTAAAAACAATGCAAAGTATTATTTTGTATCCGATTAGCAGCACTAATACACAGAATAAAACCACTTTAAAACATGTTCAGACACACTAAACGCCTGTACTCCTGAAAATAGCTAATACCAGCTATTCTTCACACATTTAATACATAGAATAATATTAACCATCTGATATAATAATATTAAGAGCTGGGCCATATGACAAAATTCTCATATATTATATCATTATACAAGTCATCTTATATTCTGATAACGATATATATAACAATATAGCATCATTTCAGAAATTTTAATCAATTATTAGTTAATATATACATTATCCAGATGTAATACTTACTTTTTACATATTAAAAGTGCATACTTAGAAATCCACTCATTCATATCTGATCATATTACTCACTTTATTCAGAACTTCAGGGCAAATGTTTGATTAAAAATGTACTAAATATATAGTATTAAAATAAAAAACACTTAATGACTACAGGTCCAACATTAAAAATAAATATATATTACTGAATAAATCGCAAAATGTAAACATACCTTAAAATCGCAACTTAACTAAGATGCTTTCACTCATGTTTCTCTCTGCATTGCTGTAATGGCGTTTAATAATGGGTTTATATCATTTATGAACAAATATTAGCGTAAACAATGTGTTTTGTGACATCGATAGAGCATGACAGACTTTTATTTTGTACATACGACATGTATGCCCTCATATTATACATCGCTAAAGATATATTTGTACATATTTAATATCTCTTACCTCTATGGGACGCGAGGCGGATGAACAGCGCTTGTTTCTCCTCCAGCTACCCCGCATTAGAGTGTCTTGCTTCCGTTAAAACACACCGGTATGATCCTGATTTTCCGTGAGAAATAAAAACCGTTGCACCCCGTTCTTTTACACACTGCTGACTGACTGAACTGTGAGACACGCGCGGGCAGCACCTTTATAAACTAGCCGCTGTGCGCAACATGCTCTGATTGGGCGGATCATCTGCTGACTCCGCCTACTACACCTCAGATGGAGCTGCGGCGAGAGGAAGAAGTGTGGGCGCAGAAATTAATTAAATACTTTAATCTACAGCATTTCTAACTGTAATTAATTAAAGTATCAATATCATTGCTTTTTATAGTAATTAATAAATTAATAAATATGTGTGTTTGAATGAATGAATAGGATTAAATAAGTATATTGATTGCAGATAACTGAATAATAAAGATGATCAATGATAATGATGATAAATAATACATGAATTAATATTAAATGTATAAATGTCTAGTGAAGAATAATAGATGTAATGATAAAATCATATATTCATAATAAATAATACATTTATTCTTTAAAAATGTAAACATTAAGTTAATCAGTAGATGATGATGATTAATAAATTATAAATGTGTTTGTAAAATAATATGAATAATGATATAATAACATATTCGTAATAATAATGAATACATAATGTATTGTAAATTTATGAATGTTAAATTGATGTCTAATAAAAATGTATATAAATAAGGATTAAATAATATATTAATAATAAATAATACATTTATGCTTAAATACAAATTAAGCGGTTCAACAGATGATTATGGTCATTTATAATTCATTTATAAATATTAAATTAATGTCTATTAAATGTAATATGAATAATGATTAAATACAATAATAATAATAATAAATAATACATTTATTTTTTGTGTAAAAATTAAGCGGTTCAGCTGATGATGATGATAATTAATAACAAATTATTAAATATTAAATTAATGTCTATTAAAGATTTATGTTGATGATGAAATAATATATTATTAATAATTAATAAAATTATTCTTTAATGTAAAAAATTACATTGATCAATAGATAATGATGATGATGATGATGATAATGATTAATAAATTAATAAATATTAAATTATTGTGTAATGTAAAATAGAATTAATAATCATAAAATAATAAATTCATAATAACAAATGTATTCTTTACTTAAATTAAGTTGATCAATAGATGATGATGATGATGATTAATAATAAATTAATAAATATCAATTTAATTTTAACAAAAAAATTATATTAATAAATATAAAATAATATATTAATAATAAATAATACATTTATTCTTGATTTAAATAGATTAAGTTGCTCAAAAGATTATGATGATGATTAATAATAATACATTAATAAATATTACATTTATGCGTGATGAAAAATTATATAAATAATTATAAAGTAATATATTCATAATAAACAATACATTTATTTTATTAATGTAAAAATTAAGCAGTTAATAATGATGATAATTAATAATAAATTAATAAATATTAAATTATTGTCTAATAAAAAACATACATTAATAATAATGATGAAATAATACATTCATAATAAATAATATATTTATTCTTTATTTAAATAAAGTTGATCAATAGATGATGATGATGATGATTAATAAATATTATATTAACGTGTATAGTAAAATAATATTAATAATGATAAAATACTATATTCATAATAAATATTATATTTATTTTATTAATGTAAGAATTAAGCAGTTTAACAGATGATGATGATAATTAATAGTTAATTGATAAATATTAACTTTTTTTAAATATAAATATTAATTTATATTAATTATGTAAATTTAAATTTAAATTAATAAAGATAAAATAATATATTAATAATAAATAACATATTTATTCTTTAATGTAAAAAAATTGATCAATAGATGATGATGATGATGATGATGATGATGATGATGATGATTAATAATACATTGATAAATATTTAATGAATGTGTATAGTAAAATATTATAAATAATGCTAAAATAATATATGCATATTAAATAATACATTTATTTTATTAATTTAAAATTAAGTGGTCCAACAGATGATGAAGATGATTATTAATAATATAATAATAAATATTAGATAATGTATATTAAAAATAATATTAATAATAATAAAATAATATATTAATAATAAATAACACATTTATTCTTTAATTAAATAAACTGTCAACGTGATGATGATGATGATGATGATGATGATGATGATGATGATTATTCCATATTAAATTAATGTGTAATGAAAAATTTATACTAATAATAATCAAATAATTTATTAATAAAAATAACACATTTATTCTTTAATTAAATAAATTTTCAACATGGTGATGATGATGATGATGGTGGTGGTGATGATGATTATGATGATGATGATGATGATGGTGATGATGATGATGATTATTATTATTCCATATTAAATTATTGTGTAATGAAAAACTTATATTAATAATGATAAAATAACATAATAATTATAAAAAACATATTTGTTCTTTAATTAAATCAATTGTCAACATGATGATGATGATGATGATGATGATGATGATGATGATGATGATGTTTAAACGATATAATAAAAATGGAATATTTAGAAAATGGTCAATAAATAATTCGTTCATCTATTATGAAGCATGCTGGGCTGTGCTTTAACCTTTTTATTATCATATTGTCAGGATTATGTTAAATGAAGCCCCTTGTGGGATTAATAATGTTGTTCAACTCATGAGAATTTATTTATTTTCTGTAATTAATATAAAGTAAATAATAATAATACTTGATTTAAAGCAGCAGAACTGGTAAATGTCTCTGATTTACATATTTATGCAGTGTTTGTGAAAAGCAGATTTGCACTGAAGTCAGCAAATTTCAACTCAATCCATCTTTCTGTCCCACACACACACACACACACACACACACACACACACACACACACACACACACACACACATACAGAGTAGCTGAGATAATAATAAGATTGTGACAAATAATAAGTATTTATTTAAGATTACGTTTGTTTAATCATTCATTCATTGATTTTGCTTTGGCTTAATCCATTATTTATCAGGGGCCACCACAGCGGAATGAACCGCCAACTATTCCAGCATATGTTTTACACAGCGGATCTCCTTCCAGCTGCAACCCAGTACTGGGAAACACCCACACACTCTCACATTCACATACACACTCATACACTAAGTCCAATTTACTTATTAGCACCCGGAGGAAACCCGCGCCAACACAGGGAGAACATGCAAACTCCACACAGAACTGAACCAGCAACCTTCATGCTGTGAGGCCACAGTGCAAACCACTGAACCTCTGTGCTGCCTCACACACAGATATAGTCAGTGTAATAATTCTCTTGTGCAACATGGTGATGTGAGTCTCTGGAGTGATCAGGGACGCTTGGTTTGTTTACCGCGGTATGAAGCCTCTCCGGGATTAAACTCCATCTCGCCATTTACTGCAGGCCTACAACACACACGCACACACTCCGCTTGAAGATGTTGATGCTGAAGGCGGATATATCTTTGATCACACAGGCTACCTCTGATTAAACCGATGTTTATCCTCTTTCATATTTACAAGTAGAGCGGTAAAAACAAGATGTTTTCAGGAAGCTTACATGCATTTATTCCCCCGCCTTTCACATTCTAGACACAAACTCATTTAGCAGTCTGCTTTTATAAAGCTGCGGGGCTATCAGTCATTTAGGGAGGGGCTATCTGTCCTTTAGGGGGGGCTATCAGTAATTCAGACCTTTAGGGTAAGGCAATCAGTCCATTAGGGCGAGGCTATCTGTCCTTTAGGGCGGGGCTATCAGTAATTCAGTCCTTTAGGGTAGGGCAATTAGTCCATTAGGGCAGGGCTATCAGCAATCTAGGGTAGGGCAATTAGTCCATTAGGGCGGGGCTATCAGTAATTTAGGGTAGGGCAATCAGTCCATTAGGGCGAGGCCATCAGTAATTTAGGGCGGAGCTATCAGTCATTTAGGGTAGGGCAATCAGTCCATTGGGGTGGAGCTATCAGTAATTTAGGGAGGGGCCATCAGTCATTCAGGCAGGGGTTATCTGTCCTTTAGGGTGGGGCTATCAGTCATTTAGGGAGGGGTTATCTGTCCTTTAGGGTGGGGATATCAGTCATTTAGGGAGGGGATATCTGTTCTTTAGGGCGGGGATATCAGTCATTTAGGGAGGGGTTATCTGTCCTTTAGGGTGGGGTTATTAGTCATTTAGGAAGGGGTTATCTGTCCTTACGGGAGGGGCTATCAGTCATTTAGGGAGGGCCTATCTGTCCTTTAGGGTGGGGCTATCAGTCAGTTAGGGAGGGGTTATCTGTCCTTTAGGGTGGGGCTATCAGTCATTTAGGGAGGGGTCATCTGTCCTTTAGGGTGGGGCTTTCAGTCATTTAGGGAGGGGCTATCTGTCGTTTAGGGGGGGCTATCAGTCATTTAGGGAGGGCCTATCTGTCCTTTAGGGTGGGGCTATCAGTCATTTAGGGAGGGGTTAACTGTCCTTTAGGGTGGGGCTATCAGTCATTTAGGGAGGGGTTATCTGTCCTTTAGGGGGGGCTATCAGTAATTCAGACCTTTAGGGTAAGGCAATCAGTCCATTAGGGCGAGGCTATCTGTCCTTTAGGGCGGGGCTATCAGTAATTCAGTCCTTTAGGGTAGGGCAATTAGTCCATTAGGGCAGGGCTATCAGCAATCTAGGGTAGGGCAATTAGTCCATTAGGGCGGGGCTATCAGTAATTTAGGGTAGGGCAATCAGTCCATTAGGGCGAGGCCATCAGTAATTTAGGGCGGGGCTATCAGTCATTTAGGGTAGGGCAATCAGTCCATTGGGGTGGAGCTATCAGTAATTTAGGGAGGGGCCATCAGTCATTCAGGCAGGGGTTATCTGTCCTTTAGGGTGGGGCTATCAGTCATTTAGGGAGGGGATATCTGTCCTTTAGAGTGGGGCTATCAGTATTTAGGGAGGGGTTATCTGTGCTTTAGGGTGGGGCTATCAGTCATTTAGGAAGGGGTTATCTGTCCTTACGGGAGGGGCTATCAGTCATTTAGGGAGGGGTTATCTGTCCTTTAGGGTGGGGCTTTCAGTCATTTAGGGAGGGGTTATCTGTCCTTTAGGGTGGGGCTATCAGTCATTTAGGGAGGGGTTATCTGTCCTTTAGAGTGGGGCTATCAGTCATTTAGGGAGGGGCTATCTGTCCTTTAGGGTGGGGCTTTCAGTCATTTAGGGAGGGGTTATCTGTCCTTTAGGGTGGGGCTATCAGTCATTTAGGGAGGGGTTATCTGTCGTTTAGGGTGGGGATATCAGTCATTTAGGGAGGGGTTATCTGTCCTTAAAGGAGGGGCTATCAGTCATTTAGGGAGGGGTTATCTGTCCTTTAGGGCGGGGATATCAGTCATTTAGGGAGGGGTTATCTGTCCTTTAGGGTGGGGATATCAGTCATTTAGGGAGGGGTTATCTGTCCTTTAGGGTGGGGCTATCAGTCATTTAGGGAGGGGTTATCTGTCCTTAAGGGAGGGGCTATCAGTCATTTAGGGAGGGGTTATCTGTCCTTTAGGGCGGGGATATCAGTCATTTAGGGAGGGGATATCTGTCCTTTAGGGCGGGGATATCAGTCATTTAGGGAGGGGTTATTATCAGTCATTTAAGGCCAGGCTATCAGTGCTTTAGGGCGGAGCTATCACTAATTTAGGATGGGACTATAAGTCGTTAAGGGCAGGGATTTCAGTTATGGGGAGGGGCTATAAGTAGTTTAGGGTGGAGCTATTAGTCATTTAAGGTGATACTATCAGTGCTTTAGGGCAGAGTTATCAGTCATTTATGGTGAGACTATAAGTCGTTTAGGTTAGGGATATCAGACATGGGGAGGGTCTTAAAGTAGTTTAGGGCGGAGCTATCTGTCATTTAGGGAGGCACATTAAGTCGTTGGGGGCGGGGCATTCATTCATTTAGGGCTGGACTATAAGTTTTTTAAGGCAGGGCTATGAGTCCTTTAGGGTGGGGCTGTCAGTCATTTAGGCAGAGCATTGGGCAGAGCTATCTGTCGTTTAGGGTGGCATGCAAGTGGATGTAGAGCATAGAAGAAATAATAAATATATTTCTGATTTATTTCGACTTTAAAGATGGATTGTTTAGAAAATGTCATAGTCTAGCTTACAATCATTATTTATTACTTTAGCCGAGCTTATATGGACTTTAGAAAAACAGAAGACACCAGTGGCTTTAAATGAGGACGTGCATCAGGTGAAGTCTGGCACGAGGTCCAACAGAGAAAACCAACCCAGAAATCTAAGAGCAGGAGAACAGGCCTCTGACAGAGGGAAAGTTCTCAGTCTCTGTTACAAACACACACTCATGTGTCGAGACGACTGTAACACAATCAACTAGTGAAAAGACAGATTTTTATCCTGCTTGTTGTATCAAATCGCTTCAACATGCAAACTCCACACAGAAATGCCAACTGACTCAGCCAGGACTCGAACCAGAAACCTTCTTGCTGAGAAGCCGCAGTGCTAACCACTGAGCCACCGTGCCGCCCTAAATGAATGCAAATGAAAGCAATGTGCATATTAATATATACTTTACTGCTAGTTAAATGCACAAAATGTGACAAAAATATAATAAATTCCAAAAAACTATATTTATTAGTGTTTCCTTTTGAGTTCTGTAACTAAAAGCACAACGTGTATCTGTTTCCACTAAAGAAACTGGAGATCTGAAATCTACATCTGAAGAGTCATGAGAGAGTTTCACTGTGTGAAGATGAAATGTACAGATCTGCAGCAATGTCTCCTCTTTGAGGAGCAGAGGAAATGTTCAACTTTTAATGACTACTCGCGTTTATTCTCTTTGATGCTTTCTGCAGCCTCTATTTCTTCAAGTCTTCAAGTAGTTTCAGCTGTTGTCCATCATCCTGCAGTGAAACAGCGCCACCTGGAGTTTAGCACAATCTCTGCATCCACCTGAAGCTTCATACGCCTTTTTTCATTTATATTTTATTCTATTGTGTTGTAAGTGAATTGGATGACCTAAATTGGCCATAATGTGTGTGAATGAGTGTGTATGGATGTTTCCTAGTACTGGGTTGCAGTTGGGAGGGCATCCGTGGTGTAAAACATATGCTGGAATAGTTGGCGGTTCTTTCCGCTGAGGCGACCTCTAATAAATAAGGGACTAAGCTGAAAGAAAACGAATGAATGAATGTATAAATGTCTGTTTCTCACACACACACAACACACACACACACACACACACACACACACACACACACACACACACACACACACACACACACACACACACACACACACAACACACACACACAAACTATTCTACAGTTTAATCCTTACTTGTGGATAATATATACTCACCGGCCACTTTATTAGGTACTAACTGCTCCTTGACAAACTTCTAATCAGCCAATCACATGGCAGCAACTCGATGCATTTAGGCATGTAGACATGGTCAAGACGATCTGCTGCAGTTCAAACTGAGCATCAGAACGAGGAAGAAAGAGGATTTAAGTGACTTTGAACATGGCATGGATGTCTGTGCCAGATAGGCTGAACCGAGTATTTCAGAAACTGCTGATCTACTGGGATTTTCACGCACAACCATCTCTAGGGTTTACAGAGAATGGTCTGAAAGAGAGAAAATATTCAGTGAGCGGCAGTTCTGTGGGCGCAAATGCCTTGTTGATGCCAGAGTTCAGAGGAGAATGGCCAGACTGGTTCCAGCTGATAGAAAGGCAACAGTAACTCAAATAAGCACTCGTTACAACCGAGGTCTGCAGAAGAGCATCTCTGAACACACAACACGTCCAACCTTGAGGCGGATGGGCTACAGTAGCAGAAGAGCACACCGGGTGCCGCTCCTGTCAGCTAAGAACAGAAAACTGAGGCTACAATTCACACAGACTCACCAAAACTGGACAATAGAAGATTGGAGAAACGTTGCTGCTCTGATGAGTCTCCATTTCTGCTGACACATGTAGATGGTCGGGTCAGAATTCGGCATCAACAATATGAAAGCATGGATCCATCCTGCCTTGTATCAGCTGTTCAGGCTGGTGGGGGTGGTGTAATGGTGTGGGGGAGATTTTCTTGGCACATTTTGGCTCCATTAGTACCAATTGAGCATCGTGTCAACGCCACAGCCTACCTGAGTATTGTTGCTGACCATGTCCATCGCTTTATGACCACAGTGCACTCATCTTCTGCGTGATGCTATCATGTCAAGTTCTATAGGCAAAAGGGGGTCCAACCAACCAGCAGTAAGGTGTACCTAATAAAGTGGCCGGTGAGTGTAACTCCTCAATAATAAATAATAATTACTTGTGGTCTTCGTGGTGGAAAAGGGATGCCTGTAAAGTACCCTCAGATTTCTTTTTCAGTAAAAAAAATCTAGTTTTTAGAGGGTTTTGTAGTTATAATTAATATTTGTGCATTAACATCCACTCTCATCATATTGAAAACAATGCAATTTATTTTTATTTTTACGCCTATTTTTATTGATACTTTTATTCTTTATATGCTTCATGCATCATCATCTTCTCCATTCTGGAGCTCAACTTAAAAATACGATTATTTATTCATTTTATTTTCAGCTTAGTCCCTTTATTAATCAGGGGTCGCCACAGTGGAATGAACCGCCAACTTATCCAGCGTATGTTTTACGCAACGGATGCCCTTCCATCTGCAACCCATCACTGGGAAACACCCATAAACACTCAATCACACACATACTGTACACAACGGCCAATTTAGCTTAGCCAATTCACCCACAGCACATGTGTTTGGACTGTGTGGGAAACCAGAGCACCCACAACAACACGGGGAGAACATGCAAACTCCACACAGAAATACCAACTGACCCAGCCGAAACTCCAACCAGCAACATTCCTGCTGTGAGGCGATCGTGCTACCCACTGCACCCCCGTGTGTCCCCTATACACGGTTATTCACTTCATATAATGGTAACACTATAGGTCACAATTCATGCTATCTACAGGCTTATACCTGCCTATTATTAAGACATGAACTATTCATTAGTAGTTATAAAGTATGCATCCCTAATCCTCAAAACCTCTCTGCTGAAAAATCCAGCTTAAACCAGCCTAAGCTGGTTGGCTGGTTTTAGCTGGTTGACCAGGCTGATTTTAGAGGGGCTTTGGCCATTTCCAGCCTCGTCTTAGCTGGTCAGGCTGGAAAATGACCAACCAAATCCAGCTAAAACCAGCTTGACCAGCCTGGCTTAAGCTGGATATAGCTGGTTTCGGTTGGACTCCCAGCTTGGCTAGGCTGGTCAAGCTAGTTTTAGCTGGTCATCTCCTAGCCTGACCAGCTAGGACCAGGCTGGAAATGGCTGGAAACCAGCCTGGAAGTGGCCAAAAGCCCTCTAAAACCAGCCTGGTCGACCAACTAAAACCAGCCAACCAGCTTAGGCTGGTTTAAGCTGGATTTTTCAGCAGGGCTTCTACCTTACAATTAATAAACAGCTAATTAGCAGTTTATTGAGCTAGTAATGTTAGATGATGGATTGTTAATATCGTGAACTGTAAACTAAAGTGTTACCTATAACTCTACTGTAGAAGCCAAAAACGATATGCTTTTTACATTGCAACTCACGATTAATTGTAAAAATGAGCCATTGTACCTCTTTCCAACAGGGAAAACCGGCAAGAATCAAGCATGCATGATTTGCATTCAATAGATGTGATTATAATGGAAGTCAATGGGGCAGAAACACAACGAAAGGGTCGTCAATTTAAACAATAATCGACGCAGTTTTAATTGAGACGCACTCTTCTGATGCTGGATTAGACGTGCAGCAGATGTTCAACCTGCTGCATTAATGACTTACAGCTCGCTGAAAATAACCAGTCTTTGGGTGCGATTTATTATTTATGACTGTGTGTGTGTGTGTGTGTGTGTAATAATGACATCAAATGTGCTCCACCCACAGCGCTGTCTTTAATTAGCCGAGCCCATCAGACATGCAGAGATCAAACCGGAGAAACAAACAGCTGTCAGCCCTCACAACACAGCTGGAAACGACATCCATATTTCATTTCAGCATCATTTATACACTGTGCACCTGAGCGAGATCTCCTTAATGCACTGCTAACAGCATTTGAAAGGTTTCTCCAGAGTGTATTCTTTAGGCTTGGTTGTGTCTATAAGATGCAAAGCAATGTGTGCTCATGCTTTATTTGTAAAAACATCACTGAAGGCAGATTTATTAGCCCCCCTGTATATTTTTATCCCCAATTTCGGTTTAACGGAGAGATTTCTCCAACACATTTCTAAACACATCTCATTTCTAGTAACTCATTTATTATACCATGATGACAGCACATAATATTTGACTAGATATTTTTCAAGACTAGTATTCAGCTTACAGTGACATTTAAAGGCTTAACTAGGGTAATAACGGTAAAGTTAGGGTAATTACCCTCATAGCAAATGGACTTGGCCCAAATGTGGCCTCAAGAGCACCAGAAGTGTTCTGCAATACATTATGAACACAGTTAGTACATTGTGTTATTTTTATGACGTCTGTACCTAGTAGTTAAGACAACTTAATATAATACAGGACATACTATAAAGTCATCCATTAAAGCAGGTGACTAGTCAGTGGGTCAGTGTTTGGTTTAAGAGAATAAATATGCAGCGTCAGCTTTCTTCACTGTTTCTGGCTGTGTTGGAAAAAGGATGATTGTGGTAAAGTGGAAAGTGAGCACTAACACGGCCTGCTTTGCCATTATCGCTGCAAAAATGTCATGTTGCATGCGCATATCCCACAGGAGGGCGAATAATTTAAACTTCAACTGTATATTATTAAATACAGAATTATTCGCCCCCCTATTTATTTTTTCCCCAATTTCTGTTTAAAATAGAGCAGATTTTCCTAACGCATTTCTAATCATAATAGTTTTAATAACTCATCTCTAATGACTGATTTATTTTATCTTTGTCATGATGACAGTAAATAATATTAGACTAGATATTCTTCAAGACACTTCTATACAGCTTAAAGTGACATTTAAAGGCTTCACTAGGGTAATTAGGTTAACTAGGCAGGTTAGAGTAATTAGGCAAGTTATTGTATTATGATGGTTTGTTCTGTAGACTATCAAATAAATATTTAGCTTAAAGAGGTTAATAATATTGACCTTAAAATGGTGTTTAAAAAATTAAGAACTGCTTTTATTCTAGCCGAAATAAAACAAATAAGACTTTCTCCAGAAGAAAAAATATTATCAGACATACTGTGAAAATTTCCTGAATCTGTTAAACATCATTTGGGAAATATTTAAATAAGAAAAAAAATGTAAAGGGGCACTAATAATTCAACTTCAACTGTATATTTCCCTCTTTCCGTGGAAATAAGAGCACCATGGCAGCAGGACCAGATGGCTGCCCGCCCTCATCGGGCTATATCCACACCCCCTGTTCCCATCTCCTGTGGCAATGTTGTGTCTTGTCTTTGTGTTTATGTGCTTGATTGCTGGGGCTTTTTTTCTCCCTGGTCTCACATTGCTCTAATTCAAGCGCAAGGTGAGAGGGAGTTTTTTTGCCTACCTCTCCTGAAATGTATCTTACCTATTTTATAAATGCTACCTTCTGTGACCTGTCTTCCCCTGAAAATTGTGATGATTGTGTACGGTTGGGGGGGTTCAATTTCACATGAAAGTGTATGGGACAAATAAAGGCCTGATTTGATTTGATTTGATGCTAAGCTAAAAGTGCACTGGTGTCCTGACATATTATCTTACTCATCAGATTATGCTACCAACACTGTATTTGAATGGTTGTGAGGTTGGGGTTAGGGAATAGGTATAGGAGATTTTACAGCTTCATATCACACTACTTTACATTTGAATTTACACCGGTAGCAAAATCTAATGGGTAGCATATTGCATCATAATAAGTCCTACCTACTTTCATAATTGGAGGTAGGACAATCTTACAAGGTGGGAAAAATCGTCAGAACACGGGCCAGAACCGGACATCGGCTGAATAAATAAAAGCAATGGTATAACTCAACTGTTTAACTGTTTAACTCTAGAGGAGATGAACAATGAGCCTAACGTCTCTCAGTGCAGTAAAATCCTCATCAGTGTGCTGATCATCAGGATGGTGAAGGTATAGACGGGCATGTTTTGGGCAGAGTTTCCCGGGTCAGTGGATGTGTCTGGGTTTTCGTCTGGTTTTGCAGTAATAGCGCAGTGTTGCTGATTTTCACCAATGCATGCGGCGTAAGCCATGGCGTGCGGGATGTAGTTCTGCTCATAAACGCCCTGGAAGAGATGTGCCATGGGCCCGCGAGCGAACACTGCCACATCCTCACCCCCGTGGGTCTCTGAGTCCAGCGGGACGGCCGACTGCTGGATGTAGTCCTTGTCGGCTGACAGACATACAGAACAACAGTACATTAAAACATTGATCTCACAACACAATAGCTATGTTTCCATCCACCTATTTTATGCAAATGCGCATAAAAAAACCAGCTGATGGAAACGCCATGATGCGCATAAATTTTGAAAATGCACATAAAAAACGTATGCGCCTAACTGGGTAGGATGAACTTTTTATTCGATAAGAAAAGATGCGCATAAACTGCAATGGAAACACTTTTATCGCGCAAACTCCAGCATGCGCATTAAAAAAGGTCATGTGATTTTGTTAAAAGAGATCATGTGATGCTTAAAATGTGTGTGAATGGACAAAACGTCAGGCTGAGCACATTATAAAACATCTGAAATGTTGTTTTGGTCATTATAAAATGCCTTACCGTTTCAATATTAGTGTTATTATATTATTAATGACCTCCAGAATCAAGAGCGCCTGTGCTCCGCGTCTGAAACCTTCAAACGCCACTGCGCGCTCACTGCTCGTCAGGATTGTCTTCTGAGGCGCATTCATTTAGAAAAGATTGATGCAGCTTCTCCTACTGCAGCAAATGCAGTTTTTATTGTTGATATTTGGCGCCAGTTAATCAGGAAGTGACGATTTGGTCGCTTTGACTCGTTGGATGGAAACGATGCTTCATTCGCACAACTTTTATGCGATAATCCAGTTTTGCGCATAAAGTTTATTCGCATTTTTGGATGGAAACACAGCTAATGACATTAAAGTCTGCACGAACCGGAAGTTGTGACCTTTTTTTTGCGTATTGTGGCGCAGAGAAACCAAAGAGCTTAGAATAACCAAGAGGCGACACTCAATAGAACGTTCCACTGCAACAGCAACAGCCCCGCGGTTCCGCCATTTTGGAGTGAAAGCGATCGGCCGTCCATTCACTGTTGCCAACTATTTTCAACGAAAAGGCGCTAAGCTCTGAACGAGAAGTCGTTAAAAGTCGCTAGATTACCTCATACGTTAATTTGCATATTACTGATGTCATCACGTTCTACCATTTCTGTTTGTTTAACAGTCTGAGTCTATGGTTAATGAAGGGATTTTTATATTTGCACTATGCTTTATACAAGCACGTCAACCCTACAGAAAAATCCAGCCTAGGCTGGTTGGCTGGTTTTAGCTGGTCGACCAGCCTGGTTTTAGAGGGGTTTTGGCCATTTCCAGGCTGGTTTCCAGCCATTTCCAGCCTGGTCTTAGCTGATCAGGCTGGGAGATGACCAGCTAAAACCAGCTTGGCCAGCCTAGCCAGGCTAGGAGTCCAGCGTAAAATCAAGCTGGTCAGGATGGTTTTAGCTGGATTTAGCATTTTCCAACCTGATCAGCTAAGACGAGCCTGGTCAACCAGCTAAAACCAGCCAATCAGCCTAGGCTGGTTTAAGCTGGATTTTTCAGCAGGGAATTTAACTAAATTTATTGTTGCTTGAACACAGTATATCATTATAGATGTGTAGTGAATTTGCAATCTCTCAGACGTAATAAACTCAGACAAGTTCCCAAACTCTCACTTAAATATCTGTGATTGTGAACAAGAGAGAATAAACGGTCAAATTAAATTGTTAAAATAAAAGAGAAGCAGATCAGTTTGACTGTACCAGGGAAATACCTTCACGCTACCGGTGCTAAATCATTTGCCGTCAGTACATAGAGAGGTGATCTGCTGTCGGGCTGCAGGTGGGAGAGGCTGCTGTACGAGGACTGGGACAACTGGCACTGCTCTGAGGCGGGGGAGGGGCCGGCGGCATCACCCGCAGCTCGTTGAGAAGAGTAGGGACGGTACAGTATGGACAAACGGCAGTCTATAAAAATCTCCAGTAACACAAAAATAGTCGCTAGATTTGTCGCTAGTCGCTTTTTTAAAAATTTGCCGCTGGGGGGACTGAAAAGTCGCTAAATCTAGCAACAAAGTCGCTAAGTTGTCAATACTGCGTCCATTGGATCTTGTTGCAGTCGCGATGGCAAGCAGCTGCTTTGATTTTTTTATTTATTTGTTTAAAAACCACACTAAAGCTGAAATACAACCTAAAAGACGACAAAACTTATTATCACAATCATCAGCACTTTTTGTTTATTTGTTTGTTTATTTTACAGACTTATAATGCTGTTGTTATATTGGAGTTTTCATTCCAAAATGGCCGCCGCGCCATCTAGTGGCTGTTTCCCAAATCGCACTAGAGTGTCGCCTCTTGGTGATTCCCTGCTCTTTGGAGAAACGGAATATTAAATGAGAAAATAGTGGGCGTGGCTTGTTTTTTTTACTCTGATTAGCTGTAGTAAAGTAGGCGTTTCATTCATAAAGATGGGGAAAGGGTTTGAGGAGAGTTATTACAACGTAACAGACTCCTAACCATTTTTGTTTCATGTCAAAACTGACAGCTGGAGGGGCGTGGTTAAGTATGTTAGCCACACCCACTACATCAGACAGACCTAATCTGAGAATTTAACTCAAAACAAACAGGAAGTGCATTTTCAGATTTCAATTAAAGATTACAAGGGCAAAGTATTTGTTTATTTTTTTTCTCAATGACATGCACTGATGAATTGTTCATCAACTTGACCAGCCCAGCTAGGCTGTGTGCCCAGCCAAAACCAGCTATGTCTAGCTTAAACCCGGCTGGTCAAGTTGGTTTTAGCTGGTCATTTTCCAGCCTGACCAGCTAAAACCAGCCTGAAAATGGTCAAAACCCAACAAAAACCAGCCTGGTAGACCAGCTAAAACCAGCCAACCATCCTAGGCTGGTTTAAGCTGGATTTTTCAGCAGGGCTTTCTAAAATGTTGTTGCGCTCTGCACTACTGGGCTACCGTAGTAAATACAACATTTGAGGTTTTAATCAGCAAACAACTGTATTTCCTACCAGTGTCAACTTTGCGTATGTCTGGACGCTTGTTGTTGGTGATTTTGTGTCCTGGACCGTTCCCGTACATCAGAGTTGTGTATGGTAAAAAGTCAGAGGCGAAGATTGGAGATTTACCTATCAAACAACAGAGATGATTGACAAGTAAGCATTACTGCAACACATAATCATAATAAATAAATATTATTTAATCATAATAGTTTTAATAACTCATCTCTAATAACTGATTTATTTTCTCTTTGCCATGATGACAGTAAATAATATTAGACTAGATATTCTTCAAGACACTTCTATACAGCTTAAAGTCACATTTAAAGGCTTAACTAGGTTAATTAGGTTAACTAGGCAGGTTAGGGTAATTAGGCAAGTTATTGTCTGCGACACTATCCTCACCACCCACGCCCTTGGTTATATCCACGTCTAGGGCGGCAGAATAGAGAGGGCGACGTCCGCGACACTACCCTCACCACCTGCGCCCTCAGTTATATCCACGTCTAGGGCGGCAGAATAGAGAGGAAGGCAGCCACGACACTACCCTCACCACCCGCGCCCTCAGTTATATCCAGGTCTAGAACGGCAGAATAGAGAGGGCGGCGTCCACGACACTACCCTCACCACCCGCGCCCTCAGTTATATCCACGTCTAGAACGGCAGAATAGAGAGGGCGACGTCCGCGACATGACCCTCACCACCCGCGCCCTAAGTTATATACACGTCTAGGGCGGCAGAATAGAGACGGCGACGTCCCCGACACTACCCTCACCACCCGCGCCCTCAGTTATATCTGCGTCTAGAATGGCAGAATAGAGAGGGCGACGTCCGCGACACTACCCTCACCACCCGCACCCTCAGTTATATCCACGTCTAGAACGGCAGAATAGAGAGGGCGACGTCCGCGACACTACCCTCACCACCCGCACCCTCAGTTATATCCACGTCTAGAATGGCAGAATAGAGAGGGCGACGTCCGCGACACTACCCTCACCACCCGCACCCTCAGTTATATCCACGTCTAGAATGGCAGAATAGAGAGGGCGACGTCCGCGACACTACCCTCACCACCCGCACCCTCAGTTATATCCACGTCTAGGGCGGCAGAATAGAGAGAGAGAGACGTCCGCGACACTACCCTCACCACCCGCGCCCTTAGTTATATCCACGTCCAGGGCGGCAGAATAGAGAGGAAGGCAGCCACGACACTACCCTCACCAC
The DNA here is from genome assembly GCF_052040795.2 of Danio rerio. Lineage (NCBI taxonomy): Eukaryota > Metazoa > Chordata > Actinopteri > Cypriniformes > Danionidae > Danio > Danio rerio. The sequence continues at coordinate 48,912,561 of NC_141035.1, forward strand.
CCGCGCCCTCAGTTATATCCACGTCTAGAACGGCAGAATAGAGAGGGCGACGTCCACGACACTTCCCTCACCACCCGCGCCCTCAGTTATATCCATGTCTAGAACGGCAGAATAGAGAGGGCGACGTCCACGACACTACCCTCACCACCCGCGCCCTCAGTTATATCCACGTCTAGAATGGCAGAATAGAGAGGGCGACGTCCACGACACTACCTTCACCACCCACGCCCTAAGTTATATACATGTCTAGGGCGGCAGAATAGAGACGGCGACGTCCCTGACACTACCCTCACCACCCGCGCCCTCAGTTATATCTGCGTCTAGAACGGCAGAATAGAGAGGGCGACGTCCGCGACACTACCCTCATCACCCGCACCCTCAGTTATATCCATGACTAGGGCGGCAGAATAGAGAGGGCGACGTCCGCGACATGACCCTCACCACCCTCGCCCTCAGTTATATCCGCGTCTAGGGCTGCAGAATAGAGAGGGCGGCATCCGCGACACTACCCTCACCACCCGCACACTCAGTCATATACACGTCTAGGGCGGCAGAATAGAGAGGAAGGCAGCCACGACACTACCCTCACCACCCGCACCCTCAGTTATATCAATGACTAGGGCGGCAGAATAGAGAGGGCGACGTCCGCGACAAGACCCTCACCACCCCCGCCCTCAGTTATATCCACGTTTAGGACGGCAGAATAGAGAGGGCGGCATCCGCGACACTACCCTCACCACCCGCACCCTTAGTTATATCCACATCTAGGGAGGCAGAATAGAGAGGGCGACGACCGCGACACTACCCTCACCACCCGCGCCCTCAGTTATATCCACGTCTAAGGTGGCAGAATAGAGAGGGCGACGTCCACGACACTACCCTCACCACCCTCACCCTCAGTTATATCCACGTCTAGGGCGGCAGAATAGAGAGGAAAGCAGCCACGACACTACCCTCACCACCCGCGCCCTCAGTTATATCCACGTCTAAGGTGGCAGAATAGAGAGGGCGACGTCCACGACACTACCCTCACCACCCTCACCCTCAGTTATATCCACGTCTAGGGCGGCAGAATAGAGAGGAAAGCAGCCACGACACTACCCTCACCACCCGCACCCTCAGTTATATCCACGTCTAGGGCGGCAGAATAGAGATGGCGGTGTCCGCGACACTACCCTCACCACCCGCACCCTCAGTTATATCCACGTCTAGGGCGGCAGAATAGAGATGGCGGTGTCCGCGACACTACCCTCACCACCCGCACCCTCAGTTATATCCACGTCTAGGGCGGCAGAATAGAGATGGCGGTGTCCGCGACAGCTCCCTTGCCCCCATCACCCAGTTCAGCTAGCTACGCCCTGTGTGTGATGACAATAAAGTTCAATCTAATCTAAACTAATCTAGTTTTGGTTTAAATGAATGTTTTTATTATTAAGGGAAAACGAAATAAAAAACTACATAGGCATGGGTGAAAATAATCTTTGGCCCTAAAACTAATAACAGGTTGGGCCACCCTAAGCAGAAACAACTGCTATCAAGCATTTTCGATAACTTGCATCGAGTCTGTTACAGCGCTGTGGAGGAAATTGTCCCACTCATATTTGCAGAACATTGGTGGGTTTTCCAGCAGTAATCACCTTATTAAGCTCATGCACACAGCATCTCAATTGGATTCAGGTCAGGACTTTGACTAGGCCACTTCAAAGTCTTTATTTTGTGTTTATTTGTGTTATCTTTGACTAAGAATTAAATTTGTTTGATGATCTGAAACATTAAAGTGTGACGATTGTGCACAAAAATAAGAAATCAGTAAGGCGGCAAGCACTTTTTCAGACCACTGTGTGTGTGTGTGTGTGTGTGTGTGTGTGTGTATAAATAAAATGATTTTCTCTCTTCTGAATTTCCCTAGTGCTGTTTAACAAAGATATTTTCAACACCTTTTTGACTGCAACATTACACAAATGATTTCATTATGAATAATGTTGCTTTCAGCACTATATGGTATTGATTCTCCACCTCACTCACACACTCTCACACACACACAGGTCAGAGGTGTACCCAGAATGCTGTTTCCTCTGAAAGGGTATCCGTTGAAAGTGAATGCGTGTGAGTGGTCAGCAGTGACGATGGTCAGCGTCTCCTCTTCATCAGTGAGCTCCAGTCCACGAGAAACCGCCTCATCCAGAGCCACAGCTTCATGCAGAGCGGCTGACGCCCGACTGGAGTGATGACCCTGATCAATACGACCACCTAAACCACACACAGGGAAAGCACACATATATCACACACACAAACACATGCATCCACAAACAAACACATGCATCCACAAACAAACACATGCATCCACAAACAAACACATGCATCCACAAACAAACACATGCATCCACAAACAAACATGCATCCACAAACAAACACATGCATCCACAAACAAACACATGCATGCACAAACAAACACATGCATGCACAAACAAACACATGCATCCACAAACAAACACATGCATCCACAAACAAACACATGCATCCACAAACAAACATGCATCCACAAACAAACACATGCATCCACAAACAAACACATGCATCCACAAACAAACACATGCATCCACAAACAAACATGCATCCACAAACAAACACATGCATCCACAAACAAACACATGCATGCACAAACAAACACATGCATGCACAAACAAACACATGCATGCACAAACAAACACATGCATGCACAAACAAACACATGCATGCACAAACAAACATGCATCCACAAACAAACATGCATCCACTAACAAACACATGCATGCACAAACAAACACATGCATGCACAAACAAACACATGCATCCACAAACAAACATGCATCCACAAACAAACACATGCATCCACAAACAAACACATGCATCCACAAACAAACATGCATCCACAAACAAACACATGCATGCACAAACAAACACATGCATGCACAAACAAACACATGCATCCACAAACAAACATGCATCCACAAACAAACACATGCATGCACAAACAAACACATGCATCCACAAACAAACATGCATCCACAAACAAACACATGCATGCACAAACAAACACATGCATGCACAAACAAACACATGCATCCACAAACAAACATGCATCCACAAACAAACACATGCATGCACAAACAAACACATGCATCCACAAACAAACATGCATCCACAAACAAACACATGCATGCACAAACAAACACATGCATGCACAAACAAACACATGCATCCACAAACAAACACATGCATCCACAAACAAACATGCATCCACAAACAAACACATGCATGCACAAACAAACACATGCATCCACAAACAAACATGCATCCACAAACAAACACATGCATGCACAAACAAACACATGCATCCACAAACAAACACATGCATCCACAAACAAACATGCATCCACAAACAAACACATGCATGCACAAACAAACACATGCATGCACAAACAAACACATGCATCCACAAACAAACATGCATCCACAAACAAACATGCATCCACAAACAAACGCATGCATGCACAAACAAACACATGCATCCACAAACAAACACATGCATCCACAAACAAACACATGCATCCACAAACAAACACATGCATCCACAAACAAACATGCATCCACAAACAAACACATGCATGCACAAACAAACACATGCATCCACAAACAAACATGCATCCACAAACAAACACATGCATGCACAAACACTGACTGGACTGGACTGGACTTGTTTTAAAGCTGACAGACCTTCGACCAGCAGGAAGAATCCTTTGGGGTTTTTCTTGAGGATCTGAATGGCTTTGTCGGTGGTTTCAGAGATGGAGGGGTCCATGCTGTGATCTCGCTCCACATCAAACCTCAGATCAGCCGGCTCAAACAGAGCTGAAACACAGACACACGCAAAACACTTCACATTTTGCTGGATTTTTAACTCTTTTCCCGCCAGTGTTTCTTAAAACATTGAAATGTTGACTCTCACCCATCAGATAATCAGTCTTTTCAGGATCCAAAGCATCAAAATCTGTCTTATTCCACACATATCTGGCAACCTGTACAAACACATCAGCAAAACACGTCATAATCATCCAAACGTTCTGCGGTGTCTAATCTTTGGCCTCTGATTGGCTGTATTGTTGATGATCTCATCAGAAAGGCGTGTGATTGGCTAGAGTGTTCCTGAGCTCAGCAGAGAGGCATGTGATTGGTTGGAGTGTTCATTAACTCATCAGAGAGGTGTGTGATTGGCCGGAGTGTTTATTAACTCATCAGTGATTGGCTGGAGTAATCATGAGCTCACCAGAGAGGCGTATGATTGGCTGGAGTGTTCATCAACTAATCAGAGAGGCGTGTGATTGGCTGGAGTGTTTATGGGTTCAGCAGAGAGGTGTGTGATTGGCTGGAGTGTTTATGGGTTCAGCAGAGAGGCGTATGATTGGCTGGAGTGTTCATTAACTCATCAGAGAGGCGTGTGATTGGCTGAAGTGTTTATGAGCTCAGCAGAGAGGCGTGTGATTGGCTGGAATGTTCATCAACTAATCAGAAAGGTGTGTGATTGGCTGGAGTGTTCATGAGCTCATCAGAGAGGCGTGTGATTAGCTGGAGTGTTCATAAGCTCATCAGAGAGGCGTGTGATTGGCTGGAGTGTTTATTAACTCATCAGAGAGGCGTGTGATTGGCTGGAGTGTTCATGAGCTCATCAGAGAGGCGTGTGATTGGCTGGAGTGTTTATTAACTCATCAGAGAGGCGTGTGATTGGCTGGAGTGTTTATTAACTCATCAGAGAGGCATGTGATTGGCTGGAGTGTTCATGAGCTTATTAGAGAGGCGTGTGATTGGCTGTAGTGTTCATGAGCTCATCAGTGAGGCGTGTGATTGGCTGGAGTGTTCATGAGCTCATTAGAGAGGCGTGTGATTGGCTGGAGTATTTATTAACTCATCAGAGAGGCATGTGATTGGCTGGAGTGTTCATGAGCTTATTAGAGAGGCGTGTGATTGGCTGTAGTGTTCATGAGCTCATCAGTGAGGCGTGTGATTGGCTGGAGTGTTCATGAGCTCATTAGAGAGGCGTGTGATTGGCTGGAGTGTTTATTAACTCATCAGAGAGGCGTGTGATTGGCTGTTATGTTGATCACCTTTCCTTCCTTCATCTGTATCCAGTCCTGAATGAGGTTTCTGCCGTCTCTCCGCTGGCCCTGAGCACTCGCGTCTGACGGATACTCTGGATCGGGGAAACCTTTAGGTGTCATGTACTTACGGCCTCCTCCGATGATCACCTGCACACACACATACACACTTGCAACTGTCCAAGAGATCCAACAAGTGAACTTGAACATGGTATTTAAAACAATTTCCCCCCTCCGGCTCTTAAAGGTACAGATGACCTCAAAATTCTGCCATTCTCCACTTATTGTTGTTTATTTTGGACAAATCATTAACATTTTGCAGCTTCAGATGTGTATTTTTCTAACACACACTCACGTCAATATCGATGTTGTGTAGTAGTTGTGTAGCGATGTCCACACAGCCTTCAGTAGCTGCAGACGCAGGCAGATCCGCATCGCTGTACCAGGTCCTGCTGGCGCTGTGAGCGAATGAAGCTGCTGGAGTCGCATGCTGGACACGAGTCGTCGTTACTATTCCTACTGACTTACCTGAGACACACACACACACACACACACACACACACATGCATGCATGGGCACACATACACACAGACAGACAGACAAACACACACACAAAACATATTTAATGTGGGGCATGTAAAAGCCAGAAATGGATTAGCAAAGGTCTAACTAAAGGGTTAATGCTGACAACTGATCATCAACAGCAACAATTACACATTTTAACTCTTCCCAACAGGGGAAACCACAAACAATCAAGAATGATTATAAGCTGTCATGCCTTTGCATTTAAAAAATGTCCTTATAATGGAAGTCAATGGGGCAAAAACAGCCCCCAACATAATGACAGGGGAGTCAATCTGAACAATGCTCATGGGTTAAGCATCTAACCTGCGTCTTTGGCCCATCTGAGGATGGACGTGACCTCGTTGCCCTTCTGTGATCGACACACTCCGTTACGTGCTGCTGCGCTCACACCCACAGTGTTCAGGTTGGTTTTGACTCCGCACAGATACGCTGTAGCCGTCGCTGCGCTGTCAGGAATCTGAAAATCCACTGAATACACCTGCACACACACACACACACACACACACACACACACATGTATCATCATCATCAGACGAAGATTGATGAGGAATTATCACGATTTACGTAAACTTTAAATATATATTTGTTTATTGCGATTGCAAAGGTTTATATACAAGATTAATCCTACATGGAAAACAGTGTTTAATACCACCCTGACAAATTATTAACTAAAATAAATATATAAAAAAAATAATTATATATATATATATATATATATATATATATATATATATATATATATATATATATATATAGTTCTGTCTGGTCCTTGAATCTGGTTGGCTAATAGCCGTGCGATATTTTGCCAGTAACATCACACAAAAGCCTTTTCACTCTTCATCTTTGTGTATTACTCCGCCAACATACAGCCAGCAACAAGCAGAGAGACGCTAAAGTTTGACAAATATTACTGCTTGTAGAAAAGGCTCTAAGGAAAGCTAGACTTTTATTAACAGACTTGTATTCTGAAAACTTAAGAGTGCATTTCCTGATGCTTCCAGTAGGAGGCGTTACAGTTATAGTTTCACTTTTCTGCTGCTTTCATTATGCAGTCAGAGATCGACGGCTGTGCAGCTAAAGTTTAATCCTTTCACTCCTGAAGTTCGTTTGGTGTTTTAAGTTTTCCAAGTGTTAGTGCATGACCATAAAGTAAGTTTTTCTCTTTATTTCTGTATGTTTTATCCTTGTTGAAGTGTATTAGTATACATTTACATCTGTATGGGCATGCTCAGACATGCAATGCTTGATGCTTCATGTCCGATCGAGTGATCATTAAGCTATATAGAGACAGCTAAATGCCTCATTAGCCACTATAAATGTTAAAATCTTTTATACTGCAGTTATTAATCAATATTATTGCATTTGTGGTGATGTTTGGCAAATTATTTAATTATTAATGCACTTGGATTCAGTATTACACATATTGCTGATAATGTATCATCTTTATTTGTAAGATTTATATTATTTAGAGCTATAATTGTTATTTAGGATAAGCCTGTAAGCTTTATTATACCTAACTAAGCAAAGATTGATTATTTTGTGTACATGTACCCATTCAACTGTACTAATTTATCCTCATGTTATTTGTTATGTTATTTCTAGACTAAATATCAATACACTTTGGAGAGAAGTTCCAGTCTCCTCATTTGTCGTGTCCTGACCGACACCCAGGATTGTTTGCTGAACATAATTTGAACTAGAGCCTAGCAGTTTCCTTTCCTCTCCAACACTACTGTTAGACAACAAAATGTAATTTTGAGGCTTTTTTAGTGGAGAATGTAGCTGTTTAGATTGCCACTATGCAGTTTATTTGTAAGAATAGTGCCTATTTTTAAATATTTACAATTTCTGAGAGAGTTCGGCCATTAGCCTGCCATAGTGTAGTAGACCAAAGACGGTTGACGTTTTTTATCCACAAGATGGTGCCAGGACTGCTTAATATGCCTTTACGTTTAGAAGATTATAAAAGTCTGATTTCTATCTACAGCTGATCAAATCATTATTAAACTGGTAAGCACACGTGCCAACACTTCTGTTTTTCATGGGAGTATCCCGTATTTCAGACCAGTCTCTCGCAACCATCCTTTTTTTATTTCTTCCTAAAAAACTCCCGTAATTTCACTCCCCTCTTTGGTACAGTCTGTAAACACCCCCGGGTTGGCAACTTGGGTACAGTACCCGATCGAAGCGGCCGCCCAAAACCCGCTGCTTCCTATCCCGGTTTTCAACAGTGTCAGAGACCTCACCCCTGAACACCCTCTCTCCCCGCTCTCCTGGATTTTCAGAGGCATGTTGGCAGGTATGCTGGTAAAGATCTAAGTCGATCTCTATCTTTTGTATGTTGTAGTGCTGTATTTATACTGATTTGCTCACTTATCAGGAATGTGTGTTGTGTTGGAAGATTAAAATAAGCGAAGTCCGCATGTGTTTAGCGCTTTTCCGTATCGCAAACACAACAGCAGTCTGGTAGTGATCGCGGTGGTTTTTTCGGGGTTAATTATTGTGATATCCTGATTGCATCAGAGAAATACTGTAGACTGTTAGACTGTAAGGAGATATCTCTGTAGATGGATGGCATTTCATGTCACGTTCAGCTTTACAATCTTAAAATGTGAGCAAAATCAGCTGTTTTGTCATCACTTTAGACAGAGTCGTTCAAACACTAGCTCTAAAGTGACGTTGGTGAATCAGTAACGTCTTCTGCTGTTTTGATGTCAGCTGCAGATGTAAATGAATGGCGGAAGAAAGTAGTTCCTAATAAAAAGGGGTTTTTAGTCTCTCCGTGATTGATTTTCTTACTTATATACACGATTGTGCCGTCCAACTGTTGTATAAACGCAATATCACACTCGTAGCAGCGAGATATGGTTGCATATCAGCACTGGTGAGACACTAAGGCACTCGGCCTACTGTCTGTTGCGATTGGTTGACTGCGTTCAGTGCGAGACAGAGAAATGCCCACCACAGCAGTATGAAGTGGCAGAAAGTATGTAAGAGCCCAATGCAGGAATGCAATAAATCAATGCAGTTAAACACCAGCAAGCTCAGAAACGCACTTAAATCGGTAAAGGAAGAAGCACGCGTTGCGTTTTTAGCGTAGTTTTGGACACGATATGTGAACAGCCCCAAACAGATTTAACAGTTCTAGAGATACAGTACAAGCACTGATCTATAATCGATATGTGGTTACAAGCCGCGCGGGACGATTTTAACTTATGACCCACAATTAAACACAGATTTAGCAAACAACACAAAACAAGGCAACAATTTTAATCACACTTACATGTTATGATTTGGAGGAAGAAGAAACTGCTCCACATGAATTGTAAACGTTACTGACAAAGTCCCGTAGTCTCTGCTGCTCCTTCAATAGCAATCCCGCATTGCAGTGTAGGTTATCGTACCAAAAATCAGACAAATGACAGGAGCAAACACAGCACACCGTTGACTATACTGTGGTGTTGTTGTGAAAATGATCTTTAACCCTTTACTCCCCGCAGCTGCATCTCCATCTGTCAGTGATCATCATCTTCGCGTCATGATCAGTCCTGTGATCCCCCGCTACTGTGTGGAGGGAAATCGCGTGCTCAGTTTTCTGGAACTGAAACTACATATTTATGCATGTACCGTATCGACGTCGATGCGATCAAGCAAAAGATCCAAATCAAGCTTGATTCATTTATTCGACTCTGAGTCGACTTTTCCGCTAAAGAATCAATAGATTTAAACATGGTGCACTTTCAGATTTAACCCTCAGCTGGATGTTTTCAATCACTCAGAGTTGTGTTACACACGGCATGGAAGCTCATATTCAATAACCCATAATAGGGGCTCTTAAAATAAAGGCTGTTTCTCAATATGCGTTCTTGTGTCCTCGTGAAACGTCATCAACCGTCGCCAAAGTACTGCTCCAATTCTAAAGTTCACATCTTTCCAGGTACAGATGAAATTCCCGGATGTGTACTTGCTCTGCCCCTTTGGTCAAAGATGCATCAAGAGGTGACTTGTGCGAACTTGCCAAGTTCAGGAATCCCAGAATGCATTGCAGCGTAACCAGCAAGCGCTAATGGCGGAGGAGGAAACCCTCACGGTTTTAAAAATACTCCTTTACTGTGTCACAAAATAAAGTTTTAAGAGTTTTTCAGGCGAGAATGTAGTTGTTTTAAACTAGAATCGGCAGTTTATTCACAGTTTATTCTTCGACGATGTGCCTTGGCTTATGCGGACTCCGACTCCCAGCCTGCCAGCGGGAGCTCCGTCATCAGCTCCGTCATACATCTTGTGAATATCTAACTGACAGTTTTTGGTCTTATAAATCTATTATTTGTCCTCAGGTGTGTTATTTTGGCAGTGTTGTTTTGTTACCTTTTTTAATTGTCTTTAATTATGTTACCATGTTTACGCTGTTTGTCTTTGTTTACCAAATTGATTGACGTAATCTTTATTTCTTATCGTGTATGTCTTTATTAATTATTGTGTGTATAATTACCATTGTAGTTTAATAAATCTGATAATCAAGACACGTGTCAGTGTATAATCACTCATTTTAATTCACATTTATATGAATATATGTGTGCATTTCCCTAAATCAAAAATGTAGATTTATAATATTAATATAATATTAATTAAATCATTTTATTGTGAATGTACAGTAAAACTGATGAATTCATGGTGAGGTAAGTGACGGTATAAAGTACACAGCTGGTCCATTTGAAGAAGTACCCGACTTGTGTCCTCGCGTCCTCGGGAGTTTGTTCTTCCAAGTCTGAACTTGGCAAGTCTGAACTTCCAAGGACACAAGTCCGAACTTTGCGTACTTGGTATTGAGAAACAGCCTACGTGAAACTAATTAAAAAGCTGATTAAAATGATAACACACATGCTCCATATAGGGTTGTAACGGTATGAATTTTTTACGGTATGATAATCGTCTAAAACAATACCACGGTTTGACGGTTTCGCGGTATACGGTATGTTACAAATGTTACAAAATAATAGAACAGTGAAGCAAATTTGACTTTTTCCAAATAATATATTTTCAGTTACTATAAACAACACCACTTACAATGAACAAATAAAAAATAAGAAAATAAGAAATAATGTGTCAAAGTCCAAATAAAGTCCAAATAAACATGGTGCAAAGTAAAAAAATAGATATAAATATTTACTATACTATAAATAGTTACATAACGAAACTAGATTCAATATGGAACATCCTTAGGTTTTATGTGCCAGCATGGATATGGTTGTCTGTGGATATGGATTTGGATATGGTTGTCTGCAATGCAGACAAACAGCTGCACCTTCATTTGTGTCTTTTGAAAACAGCAAGAGCAGCAGTTCGTCTTTGCTGTGTCACTGTTTTCTCATGTTTCTGTGCTGCTGTGCATGCAAAAGTACTTAGTATGAGAATTATTTCATGCAAAACTTTTTTTTTTTGCGTTTTATTTAGCCGCGCATAAATGTATGCCTATCTCTCATTCCGTGTTGTTCAAAAAGCTCAGTGTTGGTCCACAAACAAAAGCGAAACCTATGCTTATTGGTTGTGATATAGCGAGTTTGAACCAATCTGGGCATGGAGGAGGGACAATGCATCAATGTATCATGTCTGGTTTGTCCGGAGACACAGTGACGAGCGTTTCTTTGTTAAATCAGCGTTGTCAAATTTTGACGATGTATCCGCACTGATTCCGGAGCCTCTGAAAGTCCGCGAATGTTATGTGATACAGCACTGGAAAGCTGAGATTCTCTTCTTTATGCCAATCTTTGAATTGTATGAATCGGATCAGCGGATCAAAAGTTATTAAACATTTAAGAGCAATACTTATTTTTAGCTGCGGGTGGCTGTCTCGGTCTTTAAGGGTTAAAACAGTTAATATGCAATTGTTCATGGTATGATAATCGTGCACGTTCAAATCGTGGTAGACCGTCATACCGGTATATTGTTACAACCCTAGCTCCTTAACACCAGTCATCAATCGGTGGATTCATTTGGGAGTGAATTTCTAAAGACTTTAAACAGAGCCGGCCCAAGGCATAAGCAAGCTAAGCGGCTGCTTAGGGCACCGTGGCCACCAGGGGGCCCCCAAGAGTGCTTGAAATTATTGTGTGACTTTCGTTTTAGTTTGTTGAGTTGTGGATTAATGGTGGGACAAAATATATGCCCATTTATACTGTTATTTCTGACAGCGATACATACTCAGGCGCCAATATATTCACCTAAATTTACAAAAGATCTGATTTAATTAATCAGTTTTCCACACTGACTGCAGCAGATAACCGCTTTAGCTACAGTACACCCAGCCGCCACCAGCTTTAAATAGATGTTTTAAGTTATTTGAACTACAAAATACAATATGATTTTTTTTTCAGCGTTAACATTTATATTCAATAAAAAATAAATGTATCTTTATTGTCACTATGTTTGACTGTTTGGCAGCGTCTTGTGCCTGAATAATAATAAAAATCAGTATGTTATTGGCTACTTCCAGCTGCTTTTGTTTCTGCCAGCCCATATTAATGTTTAGTGTCAATTATTTAGATTTGGGCAAGTAGTCATATAAAAAGTTGGATCAATAGGAAGCTGTTTCTGCAGATTAATATTTAGGATTGTCTTAAAACATATATTTTATGATGTAAGCAACACAGCTACAGCGAATAAAATCGATAATGTGTGTTTTAAATTTATAGTGTGCGAATTATCAAGGATTTACGATAATTTGTCATTGTTTGCACCAAGGGGGCCCCAAATAAAATCCTGCTTAGGGCCCCCTGAAGGCTTGGGCCGGCCCTGACTTTAAACATAGTTTGAACACGTTACCTTCGCAAGACCCACATTGGGGAATGTGTCCATATTCATGACGGTCTCCTCGCCTGAGTGTTTCTGTAACTGACCCTTCAGGATCCGCGCGGCTGTGATGGTCGTCACTCCCATACCTGCACAACAAAACAAAAAACACTAACATCCCAAACGGCATGATCTGATTGGCTGGAGCAAGTGCCAGCAGGAGGTTTCTGATACTGTGCTGAAATACCAATGCAAAACAGTACAAGGATAATCATAGTTTTTTATTTTGTTTTTTTTTTATTTAACAATATATGAAGGTTGTAGTGTAAGTCGTTCAGCTCACCGTCTCCCAGAAACAGCACGATGTTTTTGGCCACATTAGTGTTGATTTTCCGGCTCAGAGCCGAACGCAGTGTGTTTTGAGCCGACTTCCTCCAGAACTCTGGATTCTCCTCTTCAACTGAGATACACAAATAACATGTTACACTTTTTATTTTTACATTTTCATTAATTTTCCTTTAGCTTAGTCCCTTGTTTTATCAGGGGTCACAACAGCAGAACGAACCTCCAATTATTTCAGCATATGTTTTGCACAGCGGATGCCCTTTCTAGCTGCAACCCAGTACTGGGGAACATCCATACACACTCATACACTACAGACAATTTTAGCCTACCCAATTCACCTGTACTGCATGTCTTTGGACTTGTGGGGGAAACTGGAGCACCCGGAGGAAACCTATGCAAACACGAGGAGAACATGCAAACTCCACACAGAAATGCCAACTGACTCAGCTGGGGCTCGAACTAGTGACCTTCTTGCAGTGAGGCGATTGCCACCATGCTGCCCTTTTAATTTTACATTTTCATTCATTTTCCTTCAGCTTAGTCCCTTATTTATCAGGGGTCACCACTGCGGAATGAACCACTAACTATTCCAGCATATGTTTTACACCACAGATGCCCTTCCAGCTGCAGCCCAGTACTGGGGAACATCCACACACACACACACACACACACACACAGGACAATTTAGTTCATTAATTCCCCTATAGCGCATGTGTTTGGACTATGGTGGAAACCAGAGCACCCGGAGGGAAACCCGTGCAAGCCTGGGAAGCACATGCAACCCCATACAGAAATGACAACTGACCCAGCTGGTACTCGAACCAGCAACCTTCTTGCTGCGAGGCCACAGCACTACCCACTGCGCCACAGTGTCACCCTGGGTTTAGGTATTAAGCAGGGATTTCCAAACTCGGTCCTGAGGGGCCGGTGTCCTCCAGATTTTAGCTCCAACTTGCCTCAACACACCTGCAAGGATGTTTCTAGAAAGCTCAGTAAGAGCTTGATCAGCTAGCCCAGGTGTGTCTGATTGGGGTTAGACCTAAACTTTGCAGCCCAGCGGTCCACCAAGACTTGGGCACCCCTGACATTAGGGATGTAAAATAAGATCATACTTAATAAGTGTTAATACTCATTATCTTATTAAATGGCAGGTAATAATCCAGTAGGAAATGGTGTGAACTGCTACATGTACGTAAGTGTTGTGTAATTTTAAAATACATACGTTCCTGAGAAGACGACGCAGTGGCGCAGTGGGTAGCACATTCGCCTCACAGCAAGAAGGTCACTGGTTCGAGCCTCGGCTCAGTTGGCGTTTTTGTGTGGAGTTTGCATGTTCTCCCTGCGTTCGCGTGGGTTTCCTCCTGGTGCTCCGGTTTCCCCCACAGTCCAAAGACATGCGGTACAGGTGAATTGGGTAGGCTAAAAGGTGGGGGTGTTAACCTTTTTAATTATTTTATGTAATTTAACATTATATAATATATTTATCATACAATCAATATATTTATATTCAATATATATTGTAATAAAGTGTAATTTTAAATAACCCTCGTCAGTAATTTGAATCCTATGGTGCCTCAAAGCCACGATAATGTGACGCGAGTCACGTGACAGAACCCACTGAGTGATAACATTTGAGTCTTTGATGTGACATTTATACTGAGTAACGCTGTGGGTCAAAATAAGCAAGAAAGGCAGAAAAGACAAAGGTCCAGAGTTTGTCCCATACATCAGCTCATTTGTCAGATTTTTGACAGCTATGCCTTCATAAATAATGAAAATAATCCATCGAAAAAGGCTTTACGCCCAAACCCATCCTCTGTCGGCTGTTGCTTGGATTATAATCTGATGTGAGAGAAGTCTTCTGTCACTACTGTATTGTTTATAAACAAACATTTTACAGGGAACTTTTAGTTATTTTTCTAAATCTTCGATTTTATTCCTGAAATAAAAATGAGCAATAAAAAGGTGTGAAGCACCAGAAGCAGGCCATGTTAAATTAATTTGAATATATTGTGGCTATTGTTGATATCCAGGAATTTTTATACTTTTTTTTTTTTTTAACCAAAGAGGTTAAATGACAGTATAGGCTACTTTTTTTTTTTTACTTTAACAGATTGCCATTTTTCCTAATGATATATGATGTAATAAATTTGCATTTTAAAAATGAGTCTTGTTCTAGATTTTCTTTCCTGCAAATTTTTAGGAAATTTTTTTAGTACATCAAAAAGTGTGGTTGATGACATCTGACTAGCTAATACCGCAAAAAAAGGAAAGTACTGCTTAAAATGTCACTAAAATGCAGTAATTAAATCTCATAGTTAAATAGAAACTGAGGCGTATGACTGCAAAAAGGTCCACTTTTTGAGAATAAACAACCACACCTTTCACCAGGCGGGCTACGGGCCTGTCAATTGATGTTTAATGGTTGAACTTTTACATAATTGCGATTCTGATCACCAAATGCTAAATTAAATTAATTAAAAACACAGGAAAACATGCAAAAATACATGCAAATCATTCTTAAAAATGATTACAAATTTCTACATATAATAAAAGTGAACATGAAACTGACTTTCCAACTTATTACATCTAAAATAAATCAATTATCTTTAACTTTATTACAGTTTTGAGATGAAGCAATTTGAGGTGATCTAATGTTTTTATTTTCAGCGCACAATAAACTGGAAAATATAATGTACTCTTGTGATCTAACGTTTGGTATGTATTTGTAAATGTATATCTGTGTGCGTTTTTGTTTTTACCATCTGTCTGGGCTGTTTGCATTGTTTTTAATAAGAAGAAACATTTATAATGTCCATTAAATCAATTTAATCTGTTCTGCCATTGTTCTGCTATATTTCCATTGTCAAAAATTAAAACATAAACAAATGATTTGCATCCACCAAATTTATTTTTATATCTACACCACCAATTATCATATTTAAAGTTGTAAAAAAACAAACAAATAAATAAATAATTGAACAGAGGCTCACCTGATCCAGAAGTGATGGTCAGCAGAAAACAGACGACGGACACACGGACAGCAAACATGATGAGACAAAACTGTACTAAACACTGGAATAAACTGCAGAAATCATGTGTATATCACAGACTCTCGACATCTAACCCCCAGTGATGTCAACAACACCCCCACCAATTAAAAACAAAACAAAAGTTCACGGCCGCTGTACTGTAAATGAGCAATGACTGACTAAACTCTTCACGCAGGGTTGCCAAGTCCACAGTTTTCCCGCGAAATTGGGCTACGTTTAACCACGTCGCGTTTTAATATATAGGCCTATATATATTTTGCGGGTTAAAGACTTGACATAATGAAATAATAACATTTGGTTACACTGTAATATTTCACTCACCTAATTTTAATTGTGTTATTTTAGAAACTGTGCTAATTATAAAGAGATTGAGCACACTTTTGTGAGGAGGGAGAGGATGAGGGGCTGTTTATGTTGCCCTTGTAACAGATTAGCAAGACTCTCCTGGGATGTTGCTAAATAATAAATAAATGTTTTGTTTAAAATTAACTTAACTTACAAGTTTGGGGCTTACTTCCAGCCGATTTGTTCTGCATTTGCCTGCGTGAAACAGCATGCTAGCTGTGCTATCAATCTTAAATAAGCCTTTTTTTATGATAACAATGTTTATAACTACAAATATACAGTTAATAGGAAAGACAAAAACGTGTATAATGCAGACAATATGTACAATATGTCTATTTAGGAACGTGCAGTTGCTTATTTTGAGTTTTGATACTGTCGGGTTAGTTTTGTTTGCAAAAACCTGGCAACCCTGCATTTAGCAGCACTGCTCAGGTTTTGAATCTTGTTAGTGCTGGATATGAGCATATTTATTAGCATTTATGAAACAAGAGCCATAAAGCAAGATAAAATCCTGCAGATTAAGCATCAGAAGGACGTTTGCTTATATAATAAAGATAGCAAAGTCAAATACATTTATCAATCACTATCACAACAAGAACAAAGTATAAACCGAACACTTACTGTGCATCAAAAACACGATTCTGTGAAAAGCCTTGACCTTTATGTACACCTGTCCAACTGCCCCTTAATGCAAATTTCTTATCAGCGAATCACCTGGCAGCAGCTCAATGCATTTAGGCATGTAGCCATGGTGAAGACGATCTGCTGCAGTTAAAACTGAGCATCAGAATGAGGAACAAAGGGGATTTAAGTGACTTTGAACATGGCATGAATATTGGTGCCAGACCGACTGCTCTGAGTATTTCAGAAACTGCTGATCTACTAGGATTTTCACGCACAACCATCTCTAGGGTTTACAGAGAATGATCTGAAAAAAAAAGGATATATCCAGTGAGCGGCAGTTCTGTGGGCGCAAATGCCTTGTTGATGCCAGAGGTCAGAGGAGAATGGCCAGACTGGTTCCAGCAGATTGAAAGGCAACAGTAACTCAAATAAGCACTCGCTACAACCGAGGTCTGCAGAAGAGCATCTCTGAACACACAACACGTCCAACCTTGAGGCGGATGGGCTACAGCAGCAGAAGACCACAGGGGGGACCACTCAAAGGGACCATCAAAATAAAGTGTTAGCATGTATATATATATATATATAAACTGTGTAGTGTTCCTGACCCTACTATAGAAAAATTATAATGTGCATTAGTGTTTACAACTCTTTGTTAGTGAATGCTCTAGTATACTGTGGTATTAACTAGTGAACTAGAATAAATAGTGTAATAAATACTGCAGTGTACATTAGTTTTTACTACAGCTGTTTTATAAAACCTATAGTTGTAGAAAACTATAGTATGGGTCATTTGTTTATACTACTAAAGTAGTTGTGTTACCATAGCAACTATAGTATCACCACAACAGATCAATTACTATAGTTGTTGAGTTACCATAGCAACTGTGGAATCACCACAACAGATCAATTACTATAGTTGTTGTTACCATAGCGACTGTGGAATCACCACAACAGATTACTATAGTTGTTGTGTTACCATAGCGACTGTGGAATCACCACAACAGATTAATTACTATAGTTGTTGTGTTACCATAGCAACTTGGGAATCACCACAACAGATCAATTACTATAGTTGTTGTGTTACCATAGCAACTGTGAAATCACCACAGCAGATCAATTACAATTGTTGTGTTACCATAGCAACTATACAATCATCTCAACAGATCAATTACTATAGTTGTTGTTACTATAGCAACTGTAGAATCCCAACATATAAATTTTTATTGTTGTTGGGTTACCATAGCGACTGTGGAATCACCACAACAGATCAATTATTATAGTAAGTGTGTTACCATAGCAACTATACAATCACAAGAGATCAATTACAATAGTTGTGTTACCATAGCAACTATACAATCACCACAACAGATCAATTACTATAGTTAGTGTGTTACCATCGCAACTGTAGAATCCCCACAACATTTTTATTGCTGTTGGGTTACCATAGCGACTGTGGAATCACCACAACAGATCAATTATTATAGTTGTTGTGTTACCATAGCAACTACAAAATCACCACACCAGATCAATTACTATAGTTAGTGTGTTACCATCGCAACTACATAATTACCACAATAGATCAATTTAAATTACTACTTAATGTTGTTTATTTGCACTAAAACACAGTTAAGGATGAGGTGCCCTCTGGTGGCCAAGAGCTGAACTCAGATCTGCTAAACAGGAGAGACATTTCTACACTTTTGCTCCTTTAGCCGCTATATCGGTAATTTTTAGACATTTGTCAGGTTTTTGTCCTCAAACTGCTCCTGTGTGCTGCAGCAGTTTCTCCCACAGCTCCTCCAAAGCCATCTGCTGTGTTTTGATATGATTTCTGGCTCTTGTAGCAGTGAAACAACTCAAATCATTCAGTGTTGTGATATATGGAGCTGTGATGGGCTCAAAACCTGCCGGAACTACTTTTACCTGTGCGTTTATCTGCCAATAATTAAGTGAAGTTTCTCAAACTAATTTCGAGAGGAGCACGTGATAGGATTGACTACAGCTGATCCCTATCACTAATCACCAACTAGCCAATCGGATCACTCTAAATTCAACATAAATATCCAGCCTAAACTTCAATCCTCATCTTCGATTTGGAAACACCCCCCCCCCATCCATCCCTTCTCCCTCCTCCTCAGTTCAAGCGACACAGTGGCTTGGTGGCTAGCACTGTTGCCCCACAGCAAGGAGGTCGTTGGTTCAACACTAGCTGAGCCAACTGATACTCTCTGTGCGGAGTTTGCATGTTCTCCCAGTGTTCGTGTGGGTTTTCCCCGGGTACTCCGGTTTCCTCCCACACTCAAAAACCATGCAACAAAAGTTAAAGTCACAAGCACTAACTACAAATTAGCACAGCTAGTGATCTATTTTGGGAAGCTATCGAGAACTACCTGATCTCATATCCCTCCAAATGCTTACTGACCAGGCGGGAGCCTTGGGCTCATCTATCACCGAGCTCAGGGTTCTCTCCCGGGACAGCATGCCAAACTAGCTTAAATAGTCAAGCATTATCTAAGTGTGAACTCTTGAAACACCTTAGAGCAGGGGTGTCATTATATGGCTCCAACCCAAACCAAACACACCTGAACCAGCCAATCAAGCTCTTACTAGGTATACTAGGTATAACCTCCGGGTAGATGTGTTGAAGCAAGTTGGAGCTACACTCAGGACCGAGTATGGACTACCCTGCCTTAGAGTGACCATCAGCCAATCAGAATCAAGCATTCAATAAAAAAGATAATTTATGCTGAAATAATCCCCCAAAAATGCAAGAAATCGACACGTTGTGCTTTCGTTTTTTTTTTCATTGCAATGTCTTTATTATCTTTTCCAGTTTCAAATGTGAAAAGAGGCATTAATTTCTCTTAATTAAATACTTAGAGCAAAAAAAGAGAAATATTTACATAATTTCATTAAACTATAATCAATAATAACTAGAGGAGGATAATTGTACAAGCCGGGTGTGGTTAAACCGCCAAAAAAAAAAGGAAAAAAAAAAAAGCCAAAAATTAATACATGGCATTAAAGTTAGCATTTTTATTATCGAAAAAACAAACAAAACAAAAGTCATATTTACAGGACGCTCCTGAATTGCATCTCCAGGCAGCAGAAAGGCATGTAGTTTTTGTATTCTCTCATTCTCCAGCTTTTCCGTATGTTTTTTTAAACACTTTAAGAGTTTATTTCTATATATATCTTCAAGTCGTAATGATTTGTGTTTGTAAAGTCCACTACAGGCTCACGTCCTGGTCCTCCTGAAGTCTCTGCTCTCATTTTTATTTTATTTTTTTGAAGTTTTCTCCACGTACGTGATGTGTACAATGAACCGTTCGGCCAGCAGTAGCAGCAGCAGCAGCAAAAAGGTCAAAGTTTAGAGTTGCTAGCAAGTTTTTTCAGCATGTGCGTCGCCAAGAAGAGCCGCAACCAAACAACCGAAACCCGCAGCTCTGAAACAGGCGATGCAGCTTGCATTGATGTATTTAGATTTTCCATCATAGATAAAAAAACGTAGAAAAAAAGAGCTCAAATCACTCCACTAGAACTAAACAAACAAAAAAAAATAATAAGCGAAAAATAAAATGAAATAAACCGATCCTCCTCGGTCACAGCAACACGCACACAATCAGCCGCTTCACGCCAAACCAGACGAATATAAAGATCTGAAAAGGAAAAATAGAACTCTGAGCAACTTTCGCAGTTCCGTGTGATGTCATCGGCAGCGTCCGTCTCCATAGCAACAGGGTGCGAGCAGCAAATCTAACGGCTAAAAACTCCAGAAAGGTAAGGCTTGTCATCCTCTAATACTTTCATTATCGCGTTTATTCAGTTTCAGTTTCAACGGCAAATTCTCTCACGCAAAAAAATAATAGGAATAAAATAACGACGAATAAAAAAACTAAAAAGTAAAAATTCCCTGTTCAAAAATCTCCAAAATATATCGTTTTTTTCTTTTGCTCTTGGGCGGGGCCAGGGATCTAGCTGTAGTCTTATTCGTCTTCTCTCGCGCAAAAGACAAATAAAAATAAAAATAGCGACGGAAAAAAATAAACAGTAAAAATTCAGTGTTCAAAACCTCCAAAATATATGTTTTCTTTCACTCCTCATGTCAATCATTCACTGTAGTGGGTGGGGCCAGGGTTCTAGCTGTTATCTGATTCGTCCTCTTTTGCACAACAAAAAAATACAAATAAAAAAACTGCCAAAATTCACTGTATTCGAAAATTTGCTATGTATATATATTTTTTTCTTTCTTGCGGTCTGCATGTCAATCATTCTGTGTAGAGGGCGGGGCTAGGGATCTAGTTGTTGTCTGATTTGCCGTCTTTTGCGCAACAAAAAAATACGAAAAAATAACCCTCATCAAAAATTCACTGTATTTAAAAATTTCCTACATATATATATTTTTTCTTTTGCTCGTCATATAAATCATTCTGTGTAGTAGGCGGGGCCAGGGATCTAGCAGTTATCTGATTCGACATCTTTTGTACAACAAAAAAATAAGAAAAAAAAAAACCTGCAAAAACTTGCTATATAATTTTTTTCTTTCGCTCTTCATGTCAATCATTCTTTGTAGTGGGCGGGGCTAGGGATCTAATTGTTGTCTGATTCGTCTTCTTTTGCGTAACAAATTAAAAAAAAAACCCTCATCAAAAGTTCACTGTATTTGAAAATTCCCATATTTAAATTTTTTTCTTTTGCTCGTCATGTTAATCATTCTGTGTAGTGGGCGGGGCCAGGGATCTAGCGATTATCTGATAAGTCTTCTTTTGCACAACAAAAAAATTTGGGAAAAAAAGTCAGCAAAAATAACTGTATTCGAAAATTTCCCATAAATATATATATTTACTCTTCATGTCAATCATTCTTTGTAGTGGGAGGGGCTAGGGATCTAGTTGTCTGATTCGTCTTCTTTTGCGCAAAAAAATACAAAAAAATAAAAACACGAAAAATTTACTGTATTGCCATATGTATTTGCTATATGTATATTTTTCTTTTTTTTTCTATTAATCATTCTGTATAGTGGGCCGGGCCAGGGATCACATATATCTAAATATTTTTTCTTTTGCTCTTCATGTCAAACATTGTGTAGTGGGCGGGGCCAGGGATCTAGCTGTTATCTGATTCGTTTTTCTTATACGCAACAAAAAAATAAAAAAACTCAGCAAAAATTCACAGTTTGAAAATGTTCATACACATATATATATATGGGAAATTTTCAAACAGTGAATATATTTATAATTTATTTGTATTCTTTTTCGCTCCATGTCAATCATTATGTGTAGTGGGCGGGGCCAGAGACCTAGCTGTCTTTTGATTCGTTGTCTTTTGTGCAACAAAAAAAATATGAATAAAAACTGGAAAAATTCACCATATTTGAAAATCTCTCATATATATGTATATATATATATATATATATATA
This sequence comes from Danio rerio, assembly GCF_052040795.2. Classification (NCBI taxonomy): domain Eukaryota; kingdom Metazoa; phylum Chordata; class Actinopteri; order Cypriniformes; family Danionidae; genus Danio; species Danio rerio. Next base: position 48,934,853 of record NC_141035.1, read on the forward strand.
TATATATATATATATATATATATATATATATATATATATATATATATATATATATTTTCTTTTGCTCTTCGTGCTAATTATTCTGTGTAGTGGGCGGGTAAAGGGATCTAGCTGTTATATGATTCGTCTTCTGTTGCGCAAAAATAATATACAACTACAAAAAAATAAAAATAAAACAGTAAAAAGTCACCGTGTGCGAAAATCTCTCAAATATATATACTTTTATCTTACATTTTTTCTTTCACTACTCGTACCAATCATTGTGTAGTGGGCGGGGCCAGCGATCTAGCAGTTGTTTGATTTGTTTTCTCTCGCGCAAAAGTAATAATAATAATAATAATTACAACAACGAAAAAAAAAACAGTAAAAATTCACCGTGTTCATAAATCTCTCAAGAATATATTTTTTTCTTTTCTTTTTTTTTCCTTTCACTCCTCATGTCAATCATTCTGCGTAGTGGGCAGGGCCAGGGATCTAGCAGTTGTCTGATTCGTCTTCTCTCGCGCAAAAAAAAAACAAAACATAAAAAAAAAAAATCACCATGTTCGAAAATCTCCCAAATATATAGATTTTTTTCTTTTTCTTTTTTTTTTCCTTTCACTCCACATGTCAATCATTCTCCCTAGTGGGCGGGGTTAATGGGGTCTAGCTGTTGTCTGATTCGTCCTCGGCTTCGCGCAGCCAGGTGAAGAAGGCGGTGACTGATTTGAGGGCGACGCCTTTGCCCTGTTGCTCCGCAGGATCTTTACTCGACTCCCAGCGGTAAAAACCCTCCTCTTTTATCACGTCCTCATCATACAAGACATCGAAGAACATTCGCAGCAGATCTGCAGAGACAAGTTAAACACACCTATTAGTTTACAATCAATGTAATTACAAAAAAAAAAAACGTGCGCTCCGCCAGCCAGTGTTTACACCACTGCATTAATATCACTAAGTAAGTGCATAGTGCAGAAGTGTATACGAGCATATTGTGTAAGTGCATAGTGTATAAGTTAATAAGTGTATAAGGATATTTGTGCAAGAGTCCGTATGTGCATAAGTGTATATTGTGTAGTGCACTCACTGGGCGGCTGCTCCATCTGCACCATCAGTGCCTGTAGAGCGTAGAGCGCCTGCAGCTCCTTCTGCTCGTCTTTAATGTAGCGCTGCAGCAGCTTCGCCCGCTGGCTCATCTCTTTAGTGTCCACTTTATACGGATTGTCACCTTGGAAATCAACATAAGCATCACTGCGTTAATTCAAGGGGTCAGGAACAGCATTTAGGAACACTTAAAACAACACTTCTGTTTAGCTGACACAGAGATTCCCAAATTAAGATTCATAATTGGTTCAGATTTTGATTAAAGATTACCAAAACAATGGTCATTTTTTCATCAATTGTTCACATTATGCCTAACAATGTGCTTCATATGGCAAATTTGGATTCCATGCAAACTTTAAACATGTTAAGAGCGACTCACAGATGATGGAGGACTGGCAGACGGAGGTCATCAGCACGCGCACAAGCATGTTAGACGTGGCCTGCTGCTCGTCCAGATTAGCCTGAACGGAAAGCCAAAAAACACATCAAATCTGTAGCTTTTACTTCTGGATTCAATCAGAAAAAGTCTCTTGTGCAATTGAAAAATGTTTGCATTGAAAGTCTCTCTTGATGATGACAAATCCAAATGTGGAGAAATATATAGAGATCAGGTAAGGCAGACTTGGTCCTGGAGGGCCGGTATCCTGCAGAGTTTAGCTCCAACTTGCCTCAACACACCTGCAAGGATGTTTCTTGAAAGCTTAGTAAGAGCTTGATTAGCTAGCCCAGGTGTGTCTGATTTGGGGTTGGAACTAAACATTGCAGGACACCGGCCCTTCAGAACCGAGCTTGAGCATGCCTGAGGTAATGTCTTGAAGGGATACAGCTGTGGATACTCGCATTACTATAGCATAATTCATGTGACACAGCACAACATATATTTACATCACTGTGAGGGTTGGGTTTAGGGTTTGGGTAGGGGTTGACATTAATAAAATACAATTTTACCAGGTAATTTAATAAACAATATGAATAATACTAGGCTCTTTTAAATGACTGTGATGGTTAGATTAAGGGTTTGGATAACGGTAGATGTAAATAAAATGCAATTTAATGAGTCATTTAATAAATAATATAAACATTATTCAGTATACTTACTGTTTTTACATTAATGTAAGTGTTGGGGTAGGGGTTGACATTAATAAAATACAACTTTAATAGGTAATTTAATAAATAATATGGATAATACTAGGCTCTTTTAAATGACTGTGATGGTTAGATGTAGGGTTTGGGTAACGGTAGATGTTAATAAAATGCAATTTAATGAGTCATTTAATAAATAATATGAACAATATTCAGTATAATCACTGTTTTTTATTACTGTAAGTGTTGGGGTAAGGGTAGACGTTAATATAACACAACTAATAAATAATATGAATAATACTAAGCAAAATTATTCTTAAATGACTGTGATGGTTGGATATAGGGGTTGGGGTAAAGGTAGATGCTAATAAGATACAATTTGTTGAGTAATTTACTAAAGAGTATGAATAATTCTCGTTGACTTCAGGCTGCAGCTGTATCTCTTCTAGCAGCACCCACTGTCAGAGATGAGAGGTTTGTTCTGGTACCTCGAGCCAGTCCAGGATCCTCTGGTTATCTGCTTTCTCCTGCAGGAGGCGCTCCAGCTCTGCAGAGATCTGTGCGGGACTCAGAGACGACTTACTGCCCTCAAACACAGACTCCTCGCCCAGAACTGTGAACTCCACAGCCTACACACACACAAACACACCACACACACAAACACAACACACACACGCACACACACGCACACGCACACATGCGCACACGCACACACGCACACACACACACACACACAAACACACCACGCACACGCACACGCGCGCACACGCACACACGCACACACACACACACACACACACACAAAGAAATAGAAACAAACATGCGCACACATGGATGCAAACACACCCCAAGGGCATACAACACACACAAACATGCACAATGCGCACACACATTCACCCAATCAAATACACACAGTAATAAATGCGTGTACACAAATTAACAACACACACAGTCATGCATGCGCACACACACATTCACACAAACATGCATTAACGCACACGCATGCAAACACACAAATCCATACACATGCACAATGCATATGCCAAAAAAGTGCACACATATGCACACAAATACAAACACACACAAAGAAAATGCAGACGCACAAACACACACATAACAAAATAATGCATGCACACACAAACAAACACAAATTCATACACACACATGCAAACACACACAAACCAAATTTATGCACACACACACACACACACACACACACACACACACACACACACACACACACCATATAAGAGCATTAATTACAGAAAATAATCAATAATCAATAACTCTGATCAATAATCAATAGGTCTGACCTGCTCGGTGACGAACTTGTTGACGTCCTGGTCATCAGGCAGAAACTCTCTCCAGTTCAGTCCAGCTTCTCTCCACATCACACCGGCCTTCTTATGACTCTGACCATCACAGAACACACACACATTTCACATTCACTACTGCCCATTAACACCGCTTCATACGCAATGCAGTGCTTATGACAATATGTATGATGTGGACAAAATTAAAAGCCTATGGTGTCACAAAACACAGTGTTTAAGCTAATACCTCTTCATAATTTATATGAGTGCATTAGTACTGGGATGCAGACTCCGTTTGTTTTAGTTTTTAATCTGTTTTCTAAAGCAACATTCTTATATTGAAAAACTTCAAGCATTCAGAACACAAAGCAACCATTATTCCTTATTAAAGGTCCTGAGAAGTGCTTTGAAATGGGCTTTTTTTATTCGATGTTTGACGTAATCTCAAACAAAACATGAAGAGTGGGCGGGGCATATAGTAGCTCCTCCCATATTTGATTAAATAGCCAATAGCGTTTTTTTATCATCACAGCTCTGCTAGTGAGAGTAGTTGAGCTCAAGCGCATCAAATGAAAAGCCAATGAGAAGAAAGGGGCGGGGCTTGTCAGATACTAGAGAGCATTTGATTTGTCAGAAGATTTGATGGTAACCTGAAGTATGAGGTGACCGCAAAAAAATTTTTTAATGCATTTAGACAAGCTGCAAGCTTTAGATGTTCAGTTTTATATTTTCTAAATGCAATTTGCCTCTGTTTTGGAGCACACTAGCTCATAGATATCCTTAAAGGGCACCTATTTATCTCCACTTTCAAGATGTCTCTGGTGTCTCCAGAATGTGTCTGTAAAGTTCCAGCTCAAAACACCCATTAGATTATTTATTAGACCTTTCTGAATCTGGGAAATTTGATCTGTTAGGACATTGTAGCTGTTTTTGTTGCCTGTGCCTTTAATGCAAATGAGCTGGTTTTCCCCACCCACCATTCCCACATGCCTGTCAGAGCCTGTCATAAGCTGCGTCCAAAATGGCACACTATACACTCATATACTTTGTACTTATGCACTTACACACTCAACAGGATAGTGTATGTATGTAGTGTCGTCCCAAATGCCACACTAATGTTTTTTTTTACTAAGCAGAAATTTAAACCATTTCCCTGATGATGTTTGACGGTTGCCAAATCAGTGAAATAAACGACTGAATGATCAAATATTACCTGCCGTGAGTATATCTGCATTCACCATCGGGAGGCGCTATAATCACTCTCGTAGGAGAATTTTGCTTTCACCATCCAAAATAAATAAAGTTATCCAACATGTGCGCCCGATAGCTCCGCCCCTTTTGCTACATAAGCAAACCTGCGGTCGTTGAGTGCGTGAAGTGTCCATCATCACACACTTCATTTTATCGGCTGAATGAGTGCATCATCCGGGTAATTAAAGTGCTCTTATTATTTTAAGAGTTTTCAGTGTGAACACACTACTTACACTATTTATACTACAAAATGCCGTAGAATAGTGCATAAGTATGCGATTTGGGACGCAGCTATAGAGATCTCTCTGTATTGCTCTGATGCATGTATCCTTCATGTAGATAAACAGCACAGTGACAGACAAGAATGAAGCGGATCTCCCTTACTAAAGTAACAACTTTCCCAATGGCTATTTGATATATTTGTTGTGGAGTTAATTCAAGCCTTTCTGCAACGATGAGTCACACACAATGTCAATATAAAGTTTGTGCACTCACACACAAACACGTTTGCACTGTTTTTGCACAGCAAATGTGACAGGATACAGGTTAATGTCCACTGCTGTATGGACAACTGTTATATTAATGTACAGAATTAACCTGGTTTGACGTCCACAAACCGGAACTGAAGCGTCTTCTGTTTTAATTGTACTGACATGTGGCGGTGGTGATGAATTACAGTGATTTTACTGTATTTATGACAAGCATGCTCTGTTTTAATCTTGTGAAACTCATTCTCAAGGTGCTGATGATCACAGAGAGCTGAACAGATCTTTTAATCGCAGCTGCTTTGTGCATGTCCTGTCTTATTTATTTGATTATACGCGTTACTATGTAGACTAGGGTTGGGTTGATTGACGATGCCATCGTCCATCGCCGATGGCCAATAGACAACACGATGTTGAGCCGAAATCGGTGATTCTCCGCCCCGCCCCTGTCGCAAACCTGCTAGTGGAAAATACACACTCAGGCCCCGTTTACACTAATACGTCTTGGTGTAAAAATGTCATTTAAGAACGAAAATGATCCACACCGTGGTTACGTTTCTGAAAAGCCCTACGTCTGCTGAAAACGCACATCACGTGACCACACACACACGCACTGATATGCTCTCCTCTAAGCTTCAGGGAGAGCAGTGCATGTCGGACAGTTTATCAAGGGTGTACCGCTGGATCGTGTCTCCCTATAGTTGTTCAACGTGATATTCAGACATCCCGAGTCTCCCGGAAGTTCCGGGAGTCTCTATGCATTTGCGGGACTCATAATAAGTGAGTCATAATCTCTCGAAAATGGCGCGTCTCCCTCCCGGTCCTCAAATAAGTCGCGCACCCTTCACACCCCCGCATCCCTCCTCGCTCTTCTGATACATCGCGCGCACTCTGTCAACACCCCCTCCTCACATGATGATGATGATGGCATCGTCCATCGCGATGTTTCACTTTAGACATCGTACGATGCCAAATTGGTCGACATCGCCCAACCCTAATGTAGACATGTTAATACGCAGCTGTCAATCAATTCAGTGGGAGGGGGAAACCACACTCCTACATCACGCTGTGGTGGGCCTCAAAATTGATTTGGATCCTATTTTAACATCAGGAAATTTGATAAAAAAAAGAGACTTATTGCGTTTCTATCACTCCAGTATGACTGTAGACACACTTTACCTACACACAGTTCTGTCGAAATTTTTCGTATTTTCATCATAGGTGCCCTTTAAAACTCACATACAGACACTAACATCTAAAAAACTTTATTTCAATTTCATTTTTATAAATAAGAGGTTTGCACATGGCGAACAGCTGAATGACAGTGTGTTAATTCCTACCATTCCTTTGCAGAGCTGCTTGAGGATCTCCACCAGCAGGACTCCAGCTTTCCCCAGCGGCAGCAGAGGTTTGCTCAGCTCCCTGCAGAACAGCACACGCTCAATAACACACAATGAAAGCTCTTTTCCAATGGGGTTTTTGTACAAAACATCATGCAAAATTTCTATCATAGGACTCATTTCTATTTCTGTCTCATTGCAGCAGAACAACAACATAAACTGTGCCGGCAGCTAGCTCTCTGCAACTCTCACATGGTCGCCCACTGAAGCTAAGCAGGGCTGCGCCCGGTCAGTACCTGGATGGGAGACCACATGGGAGAGCTAGGTTGCTGCCAGAAGTGGTGTTAGTGAGGCCAGCAGGGGGCGCCCAACCTGCGGTCTGTGTGGGTCCTAATGCCCCAGTATAGTGACGGGGACTCTATACTGCTCAGTGAGCGCCGCCTTTCGGATGAGACGTTAAACCGAGTTCCTGACTCTCTGTGGTCGTTAAAAATCCCAGGATGTCCTTCGAAAAAGAGTAGGGGTTTAACCCCGGCATCCTGGCCAAATCTGCCCACTGGCCTCTGTCCATCATGGCCTCCTAACCCTCCCCATATCATAATTGGCTACATCAATCTGTCTCCTCTCCACTAATCAGCTGGTGTGTGGTCTGGCGCAAAATGGCTGCCGTCGCGTCATCCAGGTGGATGCTGCGCACTGGTGGTGGATGAGGAGATTTACCAAATAATTAAATTATAAACTAACATGGCAATGATGGCCTCAGGTACTGATTATGGGCTTTATTCAGTGTTAAATGCTGTGTTTAAATACATTTTACATGGCATTTATTGCTATACTACTGAAAGCAGCAGCAGATAGTTCACCTCAGATGTTAAAAATTAAATAACTAGCTGACGGTTTGACAATGAACGAGTCAACATGAGACACTCAGCAGCCTATTAATACTGTTAAAAAGCTTTAATGTGTGTTAATTACATTAAAAGCCTTTACCATTTAGTTTGGAGTGCAGTAGCTGGAGTTTTAATGTTTATATCACCTCACATTTGGTGCAGACAGACAAATTGCTTGTCACTAGAATCTTGTAAACGTATATATTGCAAAGATTAATCCCGATTAATTGCATTCAAAGTACATAAGATATGTGTGTGTGTATTATATATTACGTATGTATATGTAATAGACACAGTTGCAAAATAACTATACAAAACTTTTTATTTTTTTAAAGCAGTTATTTAAATGTATCATTTGTTTCGCATGCATACATGTTTTGATTTAATTAAATTAAAGTTCATTTATACAGCACTTTTCACATTAATTTTTGTCACAAAAGCATTACAATCAAAATCTAAAAAGTTAAGGTCATTAGTTATCATTACTTTGTTGGTAACACTTTACAATAAGGTGCATTAGTTAAAGTATTTACTAACATAAACAACACATGTACAGCATTTATTAACCATAATTAAACATTTATTAATGCATTATTAACATCCAACTCTGTGCTTGTTAACATTAGTTAATGCACCATGAGTTAACATGAACTAACAATGAACTACTGTATTTTCATTAACTAATGTTAACTAACATGAACAAACACTGTAGTAAATGTATTGTTCATTGTTTGTTCATGTTAGTAAATGCGTTATTTAACATTAACTAATGAACCTTATTGTAAAGTGTGACCACTTTATTAGTTACTAATAACTTTAATTAACTAGTAACTTTTAACAATTAAAGTTATTATATACAAGCATAGGTGACCTGCAGTTATATAGTGAATAGGTGATATCTATGTGTGTAGATGTTCAATGAAGTGTATTTTATCAGCATGTATTTACAGTTGAAGTCAGAATTATTCGATCTCCAGTTTATTTTTCCCCCAATTTCTGTTCAATGGAGAGCAGATTTAATAATAATAATAAAAAAATAATAATAATATATATATATATATCAGGGCTCGAAATTGACTATTTTACTTGGTAGCACCGGTGCTCCCAATTTCAAAAATTTAGGAGCACCAGAAAAAATTTAGGAGCACCCACCAAAAATGATTGAGCACCGCTGCAAATTGTATTTTAAGGGACTTATTGTATTTTAAAACAACATCAATTAGGACTAACAAAAACCAGAAACTAACTAATTAATGCTGAGATGACATTGATATTTGTGTGCAATAATTCCAAAATGTGTATGTCTAATAATTATAGAATATTAATGATGATGAAAATGACAATAATAGTAACTATGAATTACATTTCTCATCATCATGCTGCCTTGAATGTGCATGAATGAAAGTTATCTGCTATAAAAAGTCTTTTATGAAAAATAATTGTATAGTTTGCATCAAACAAAAATGAAGCATTGCAGTAAGAAATACTTATTTTGTACTGCTGTTTATATATGCATGTCAGTTTAATAAATAATATTTCTGCTACAAAACAAACAAAAGATTAAAATTAATAATTAAATTCAAGGCTGAAAGCTGCAAAACAGTCATCAGTAACTAAATAAAAAATAATATACACCTCAAGAAAGAATAGGCAAAAGAAAGTAAACTCACTTCTATCACTCTTTAAAAGTTTTGGTTTCAGTTTGTGTCAATTTAAATGTTCAGTTTGAGCTGATTTTCATTTTTCTGTGTTTGTGGAAAAGCAGGCGAGTCAGCCGACCCAATTCATGAGCAGGTTGAGCACCGGCGCAATACCGCTGTTTGTTATGAGACGCAGTTTCAGTGTAAACTTAGTAAAGGCGAGCTTCTTTGGCGATGATACAGTATTAGATTTGACTTTTAGCGGACATTTGCGCTGAACACGCAGTGAATGCAACGCATCGAGATTCGGCCACCTTCTCCGAAAAGCACATACTTGATTGATCTCAGCTGGCGGATCATTATTCACCACGTGTCATGATCGCTCTCATCTGCGCCTCAACTTTAGGTGGGGTTTGCACTTTGCAAACTTGTGTGCTTTAAGTTTTCACTCTTTAGCCGTTTGCATTTCCCCATGGTCATAAAGCTCCCTCCCTGTCATTTAACAGTGGAAAGCCTTGAGTGATTGACAGCTAATATAAACCAATAGAGCGGCAGGGAAGAGCGATTCAGCACGTTTTTAGATAAAAATCAAAACAGATCGCACTAATGCGCCCAAATATATTATGAGGTCGCATCGATTTATTTTCGGGCGCATATGCGACCAAAATGGTCGCAATTTCGAGCCCTGCATATATATAAATATTTTCTCAAATATACGCATGCTTGTGTATTTTTATATTAATATACACGTTTATTTTGGATGCAAACATTTTTTGCCCAGCACTTAAATGGATAAAAACGTTATTTGTCTGATGTCAGCAGCATCAATGGTTCACATCAACTTAAGGGTGAATTTAAATCGTCAGCCAGTCAGATCACGCCATGCAAATACCCTAGAGCAGATGCTAGCCAATCAGATTTAAGCAACACTGGAAAAGTAATGTTGTTGTGTCCAAAACCTCCTACTACTCAGTTGTAGTAGTAGTGGCAGTACTACATCAGTTTCGTCGCTTCACTCCCATTCATGAATTCTCTCATGGGGCATCATGGGAAAGCAAAGCGTGCATGGGATGCGCACTTCAGAATCTCACCGGAAGTAGTAAGACATCCAAGCACTTCTCGCATACTACTTTTCTAATTCTATAAATTCTGACATACTACTCGGCTCGCATACTGATTTTAGCGTACTGTATAGTATGGAAGTATGCGGTTTCGGATGCAGCCTGTGATTGGCTGTTGTGCTTTATCTGGCGGAGTTTTAATGTCTGTCATGTTGTGTGGTGTAGACAGACACATTGCTTGTTTCCTGTAATCTTGTGTTGTTAGGACACGGTGGATAACATTCACTCACTCTTCTACCTGTGTGTGTGTGTGTGTGTGTTTTCTCACCTGAAGAGCGGCCCCATGGGAATGCCTCCTTCATGCAGCATTGGGCAGATCAGCTCCGCCAGATACAACCAGATATGAGGGATATCTATAGCCATGTCCTCCGCCACCTCCAGCACCTCCATCAGCCTGACAAACACACACACACACACACACACACACACACACACACACACACACACACACACACACACACACACACACACACACACACACACACACACACACACACACACACACACACACACACACACACACACACACACACACACACACACACACACACACACACACACACACACACCACATTTATTACATTGCATTGCAATGATTAACATTTTACTTTAGGTCACAACTCATGCTATTAACTACAAGCTTATTACCTGCCTATTGTTAAGATATTTAGACCCCCTAGTTTTTCGCGATCGCTGAATCCAACGCAAAATCAACAACAACAAAAAAATGTTTGCGATCCTACAAAATTCTTAATTCAAATGCGAAAAACATACATAAAAACCATCAAACATAAAATTCCAAACCATCTGATTAAATGTTTTACAAGACTTACAGACGTTGCATGCGCAGCGCACGTGATGTCTCTGAGGCCCCGTTTACACTAGTGCGTTTTAGTTTTAAAACGGCGTTTTAGAATGAAAACGATCCGCGTCCACACTCGCGTTTTACCCAGCGTTTCTGAACTGACCACACTCACACTCTCGGGCAAGCGCTGCAGCCCATATACCCAGATGAGAGCTCTGCTAGTCGGACTTCTCATCAAGCATCTCCCGCTGGATCTAATATCTCACTATATTTATTAAACGGGATATTTCATTTATCTTGTTGTCTTTATCTAACGACATATTCCCTGACTTTGGTCATAGGAATCTATTACTTGTTCTCAGGTAACGTGTTTTGGCTGAGCGCAAAGATAAGTTAATGATTAATGTAACCACGTACATTCTGTATATTGACTGATCGCCTTTATTTCCTATAATGTATAAACTTATTGTATGTTATACTTTTATAATGGCCATAATCGATTATTAAAACTGATACTCAGCAAAAGAGAGGCTGTGTTTCGTATTTTCACTGAAATTGAAAGGAGGCAGTTGTTATTGGCTCCGTTTTGTTATAAATATCCACACAGTGAAGATGACACTCATCTTATGCAGCACGACGCCTCAACATGTCTGCTGTCTAAGTTGCCAATATTAAAATGAAAATAGGCAGTTCCTTAAATCATGTTTACATTTTATTGTTGAGAAAGTGAAACAACGAAGCCAGTGTGATGTGAATGAAGTTATAAAGTACACTGTTCCCTTTGAAGATTTACCCGTGTCCTCGGTATAGTCTGTTTTCCATATCAAACTGAGAAGAAGAGATGCAGCCTTGATCAAACTTGCGAAGTCTGAACTTACACGGAGAGAATGCAGGACTGAACTGTGTGTTAGGCTACTTAATATTCAGGAAAAGCCCATATCAGAGAGGCGAACGTCAGCAGCCCCGCCTCCGTTTCCAGATGTCTCCGTTTTCCATCATCCACACTGAGACGGAGCAGCAGCATTTCACAATGAAAACGGCCTCTCCAGCGTTTTCGAAACGCTCCGTTTTCGGCGCTCGAGAACTCCGGCGTAGTGTGGATGGTTGGCGTAACCGTAGCAAAACTTGTGCGTTTTCAAACTAAAACGCATTAGTGTAAACGGGGCCTGAGTGTCTCTTTGAAAAGCGACGTCTCACCTGCGCCCTCACAATCATTACATTACATGGAAGGGGGGTGGCGGGTGGTGATTGTTTTGCAGCCTGCTCAGTAAGCAGATGCAATGAAGCGCGAGTGATTTACACGTGAAGTCAATGCAAACATGGGATTACACATCCTGTGGCGTTAATTGGCCGTTTTGTATTTGATGCAAATCAGACTGCAAAAAAAATGGGAGCAAACATCTAACAAATGGAGCAATGGAACAGACAGAACAGCAAGCAGCTTGCGGTGATGGAGATTGGCTCAAGAATGACGACTGCTGGACATGGACAACTTGAAGGACAATATTTGTGCTTTACATGTATGGCTGGTATTATGGTGTGTAAATGGTAACACTTTACAATAAGGTTCATTAATTAATGCATTTACTAACATGAACTAATCATGAACAACACATGTACAGCATTTATTCATCATAATTGAACATTTACTAATGCATTATTAACATCCAACTCTGTGCTTGTTAACATTAGTTAATGCACCATGAGTTATGAACTAACAATGACAAACTGTATTTTCATTAACTAACATTTACTAGCATGAACAAACACTGTAGTAAATGTATTGTTCATTGTTTGTTCATGTCAGTAAATGCATTAATTAACATTAATTAATGAACCTTATTGTAAAGTGTGACTGTGTAAATGATTTCGTGTAACTCTTTCCCTGCAGTTAACGAGAGAAAGACGCTTCCCCGCCACTGATGAGTTTTACGGCAATCCGTGTTTAAGGTGTATTACGATAGGGGGAGCCCTAACCCATGTCCTGAGTGAAGTAAATAATGTCAGATGCTCCAGGGAGTGAAATCTGAGAGAAAGTAAGATTGTGGATAAAAATATAAACTAGACAACCTTCCTTTGGCTTAATCCCTACTGTTTTAGATCTCGTCTTGACACGAGACCAAAATAAAGAAACTTTATTGTTGTGATTTGTGTCAGATTGCACACCAAACATAGTAGACTACCTAATCTGGTGTGTGTGTGTGTGTGTGTGTGTGTGTGTGTGTGTGTGTGTGTGTGTGTGTGTGTGTGTGTATATATATATACACACACACACACACACACACATCTATACATAGGCATTTAGAGGATTTTGCATATAAACTCTTTATATATGAATCACAAAATTGTCTGCAAATTTCTGGGAATTACCATTACAGAAAGATTGTAAAAAACTAGGAGGTCTTGATATTAATTGTCACTAGTGCAGTAGTTATAAAGTATGATCTTATTTTGCATCACTAATCCTATAAATATAAATAAATAACGAATGAATGACAAAAATGTAAATAGCAATTTAATTAAATAATTATTTTGCACAGAAAATATGAATTGAATTATCAATAAATGATTAAAAAAATAAAAAAAAGTTGAGTTTTGTTAAATCAGTTTTGCAGCATATATCTGTCATAATTAACATAATAATTAAGTTATTATATTATATTCTGTTTATTTTATCACATTTATATTAACAACATAATATATTAAATTACAATATATATTCCGTACCATTTATTAATATAATAACAAATTAGCTGTTATATTAACTACAGGATATTTGATGCACACCAGATACTAAAATTATCATAACATAAAACAATTTGTGAAACTTACTCCAGACATGTTTAGGGATTTAAAATAATGATAATAATAATAATAATAATAATAATAATAATAAAAATAAAACAATAAATAATAATAGTAATAATAAAATAATAAATAATACCAATAAAATAATAATGATAAAAAATAATAATAATAAAAATCATATAATAATAATAATAACAAAATAATAACAATAATAATAATAAAATTCATAATAATAAAAAAATAAAAATATAATAATAACAAAAAATAATACAAAATAAAATAATAACATAAGATTTAAAAAATATATATATATATATATATATATATATATATATATGATAAAATAATAATAATAACAACAATAATGATCATAATAAAATAATATAAAATAATAATATAATAGCAATAATAATTAATGATAATAATAAAAAATAACAATAATGAAAATTAAATAATACTAATACAACAATAAATAATAAAAATAATAATAATAACAAAAATGGTTATAATAAAATATTAATAATTATAAAATAATATAGCAATAATTATAAAATAATATAATAATATTAATAATAATAACAACCATCATTAAAACACCAATTCATGTTCCACAACTAGACTTCTAAATCTTCTTTAATATCTAAATTTTTATAAAGTTCAAAAACACCAAAAATTCAGAGATTATTATTGTTGTTATTATAACCACTAATATGACAGCATTGTATTTTACACGCTCACAAACATACACACTGTATTGGCGTGTGCACGTGACTGTGTGTGGATCTGCTCTCTCACCCTTTGTAGTATTGTTGTGTTGTTAGTGTTTGTGTTTTGAGCAGCTGGTGAAACAGTAAACCCAGGTGTTCCCTAGCGAGCGTGCTTCTCTCCAGAGTCGACTCGATTCCTGTGCGGACGAACACCGAGAGCAGAGACGAGCAGTTCAGCTCACTGACGCACTGCAGCGCCTCCTACAGCACAGGAGGAAGAACAACAACAGACGAAGAGTGAGATTTACTACTCAACTGTTTGTGTATACATGCTCAATGAAGTGTAATTGTGTGTACTCATGCATATATGAGTGTCACTGTGTGCGTGTGACAGTGAGTTTGTGTGTGTTTGTGCACAGAGTGTGTGCTTTTTTGTCAGTTAGTGTGTGTGTTTGAGAGTGCTTGAGTGATGTACAAGTGTGGATATGTTGATGAGTGAGTTATGTGTAGGCCGCGCAGAATTCCGCAGATTTCTGCAGATTTTTATTATTAATTCAGTTTTTTTACTAGAGTTAATGTGTAAATCTGAATTTATTCAGTTTTTATTCAGTAATTTATTACTTTTTATTTAATATATTAAGGTGTAAGTTATGATAGTCTGCTGGATACTCCCAAAATAATTCCGCTGAAATCCACAGATTTTTACCAAAACTCTCCGCAGAAATAGCAAAAAATCGTCCGCAGATTCCGTCTGGCCCTGGTTATGTGTGAGTGGTGGATGAATGTGTGTATTTGAATGATGTTTGAGTGTGCGTGAGTGATACATGAATCTGTGTTTTGTTTCAGTGTGTGTGTGGATGTCTGTCTGATGTCTGTGTGTATGTGAGTGCATGTGTATGTATGCGAGTTTGTCTGTCTGAGTGATTGTGTATGTCTGTTTAGTGTGTGTGTCTGTTTAGTGTGTGTGTGTGTGTGTGTGTGTGTATATATATATATATATATATATATATATATATATATATAAACACACACTCACTGGCCACTTTATTAGGTACACCTGTCCAACTGCTCAATGCAAATTTCTAATCAGCCAATCATGGCAGCAACTCAATGCATTTAGGCATGTAGACATGATCAAGACGATCTGCTGCAGTTCAAACTGAGCATCAGAACGAGGAAGAAAGGGGATTTAAGTGACTTTGAACGTGGCATGATTGTTGCTGCTCTGAGTATTTCAGAAACTGCTGATCTACTGGGTTGTATAAATGGTTCAGTTCTCAATCCAATAGAGCACCTTTGGGATGTGGTGGAACAGGTGACTCACATCATGGATGATATCATGTCAACATGGAGCAAAATCTATGAGGAATATTTCCAGAGTCTTGTTGAATCTCTGCCACGAAGGATTAAGGCAGTTCTGAAGGCAAAAGGGGGTCCAAACCGGTACAAGTAAAGTGTACCTAATAAAGTGGCCGGTAAGTATGTATGTATGTATGCATCTGTAAAGCTGCGTTCACACCAGACGTGGAACGCACGTCAAGCGTGAGGGATTTACATGTTAAGTCAATGCAAACGCGCGAATAGACATCCTGCGGCGCGATAGGCGCGAATGACGCAAATTGCGCGAATGAATGCGCGGTGTGAATAGCGTGATACGCGCGAATGGATCAGGGCGAATTGAGCGTTTTGTGCGTTTGACACGAGTTCGAAAAACTAAACTTCAGCGGACATTCGCGTCGCGTTAACCAATCAGAAGCTTGCTCTTGTGGGGGCGTGATTGTGACGTAGAACCTGTTGATGGTGTCCCTGGGGAAATCCTCCAGGCAACACCGACAACAAGTCATCAAACTGGGCTTAGCTCAGTCAGAAGCACCGCCAAGCACGTATCGACGCTGTTTTTCAGCCTTCATAAAGCACATAAACACTGTTATATTCTTCATGAAATCCATGTTAGCCATTTAGCAACGAAGCTACAATCACCGGGCAGACAGACGCCCTGCCCATCACGCGAATCCGCGTCTGTTCTGAAGTGAATTTGACACGCGAATGAAGCGGATTTCAAGCTCGAATCAAGCGAGGTTTGACGCGCGAATGAAGCGAGTAAACTCAAATGCTCACGCGGCTATCTACGCGCGAATAGTGCGATTTATCCGCGCGTTCCACGTCTGGTGTGAACACAGCATCAGAGTGTGTGTGTGTGTGTGTGTGTGTGTGTGTGTGTGTGTGTGTACCTTCAGGTCATTGATGTGCAGATACTCCTCAATGATAGCAGTGGATTTCTTCTCCAGCTCTTCCTCAGTGAGGGCAGGTTTAGAGGCAGCAGCAGGAGGAGGAGGCGTCGCCGCTACACTTTCTCTCTTTGCTGTAAAAAAATCAACACAAACATCCTGTCAAATAACCCGGTGCAGAACATGTGCACTAACACTAATATATTCTAGAGCATTACTATTCAGTACATCAAATATGCAAAACCCACCAAAGAACTTTGACCATTCATCAAGTGAGTGTGTGTGTGTGTGTGTTGTGTATGAGTGATGTATTAGTGTGTGTGTGCTTATGTCAGTTTGAGTGATGTATTAGAGCGTCATGTATAAGTGTGCGAGTTGTGTATGAGTGTATGTGCATGCGTAGTGTATGAGTGTGTGTGCGTGTTGTGTGCGTGTGTACGTATTTAAGTGATGTATGAATGTGATTGTGTGTTGTGTGTATGAGTGATGCATGAGAGAATGTGTGTGTGTGTTTGATGTATTAGTGTGTGCGCATGTTGGTTTAGGTGATCTATTAGAGCTTGTCATGAATGAGTGTGTGTGTCGTGTATGAGTGTGTGTTTGAGTGATGTATGAGTGCAAGTGTGTGCTGAGTGTGTGTTGTGTATTAATGTGTATAAGTTTGAGTAAGGTGTGTGTAAGTGATGTATGAGAGAGGGTGTGTGTTTAAGTGATGCATGAGTGTGTGTGTGTTTGGCTGATGTATAAAAGTGTGTTATGTGTGTGTTTGAGTGATGCATTAATGTGTGCGTGTGTTAGTGAGTGCATGTGTGTGGCCACCAGTCTGTGTGCAATAGTATGTGTGTGTGTATGCATGCATGCATTAGAATGTGTATGTGTGTGCTTAAGAGTGTGTGTATGTATGTGTTGTGTATGAGAGTGTACTGTGTATGAGTGTCTGTGTATATGCGTTTGATGTGTGAGTGTGTGTGTGTGTGTGTGTGTGTTATGTATGAGAGTGTGCAGTGTATGAGTGTCCTTGTTTATGCGTTTGATGTGTGAGTGTGTGTGTGTGTGTGTGTGTGTATGTGTTGTGTATGAGAGTGTACTGTGTATGAGTGTCTGTTTTTATGCGTTTGATGTGTGTGTGTGTGTGTGTGTATGTGTTGTGTATGAGAGTGTACTGTGTATGAGTGTCTGTGTTTATGCGTTTGATGTGTGAGTGTGTGTGTGTGTGTGTATGTGTTGTGTATGAGAGTGTACCGTGTATGAGTGTCTGTGTTTATGTGTTTCATGTGTGAGTGTGTGTGTGTGTGTGTGTGTGTGTGTGAGAGAGTGTGTGTGTGAGAGTGTGTGTGTGAGAGTGTGTGTATGTGTTGTGTATGAGAGTGTACTGTGTATGAGTGTCTGTAATTATGCATTTGATGTGTGTGTGTGTGTGTTGTGTATGAGTGTCTGTGTTTATGCGTTTGGTGTGTGAGTGTGTGTTGTGTATGAGTGTGTGTTTATGCGTGTGTATGTGTTGTGTATGAGAGTGTACCGTGTATGAGTGTCTGTGTTTATGCGTTTGGTGTGTGAGTGTGTGTGTGTGTGTGGTGGTTGTGTATGAGAGTGTATCGTGTATGAGTGTCTGTGTTTGATGTAATGGTAAGTGTGTGTGTGTGTGTGTGTGTGTGTGTGTGTGTGTGTGTGTGTGTGTGTGTGTGTATGAGTGTGTAAACTACATGATGCAGAGATATATAGCCCTGCAGTTACCGCTGCGCTCTCGTTCTCTCTCTCTGTCTCTCTCCCTGTGGTCAGTGGTCGTGCTGGAGCCGCGGCGCAGCACCTCAGAGGAATGCTGCTGCTGCTCACGCTCACGGCTGCGCTCCTCCTTCTCACGGCTGAAGCTGCGTTTGCCCACGGCAGGACGGTTTCGATCTGACCCACGCTCATCTCTGCCCTCGTACCGATCACCGGCCCGATCCATACGCTCATCCCGCCGCTCGAAACGATCACTGCGCTCGCGACTGGAGCTGTTCCTGAGAGAGACACACACACACACATGCATAAACACAAGTACACGCATAGACAATAGAAATGCCAACTGGCCCAGCTGGAACTTGAACCAGCAACCTTCTTGCTGTGCGGAGACCGTGCTAACCACTGAGAAACCATGCCGCCTGTATTATATGATATTATAGATATGTAGTGGAGAGCAGTTGTACGGTGATGATCAGACCTGTGAGGAAGCCTGCGGTCAGAGTCGATGTTTGCCGAAGATGATGAAGATGATGATGGAGGCTGCTGAAGTGCTGAGAAACGGTTTAAAGTATTCGGACGACCAGAATCTTGAGCTGTAAAACACAGAGAGAGAGAGAGAGAGAGAGAGAGAGATGTGAGCTGGATCATGCCTGGCTCTAAATACAAGATGCGAATCGTTTCAAATGATTCAGTTCGATTTGGTGAACAAGTTCAACTGGTTCACTTAGAAGATCCGATTAAAAAGATTTGTTTGCGATCGCGATACAGAAATAAAACCTATTATTGGGCATAAATGTGTTAAAGTAATAGTTTTAAGTGTCTGTATTTAATGCTGTCACTGTGCTGCTGTCATGTCCACTCGTTGTTTTTGTCGCAGAAGCAACAGCGAGGATGACTGCAGGAGAGCCGGCTTGATCTGGCCAGTGGCGGCAGGACTACAGACTCTGAGGTGCGAAAGGGTCAAACACAAACACCTGCAGCGCCGATTAGATTTACTTCTAAAAGGCTTACGGTACGGCCCGACTACACTAATGCGTTTTAGTTTTAAAGTTTTGCTACGGTTACACCATCAGTCCACACTACGCCAGAGTTTTCTTGCGCCGAAAACGGAGCGTTTTAAAAACACTAGAGAGGCTGTTTTCATTCTGAAACGCTGCTGCTCCGTCTCAGTGTGGATGAGGGAAAACGGAGACATCTGAAACGGAGGCGGAGCTGCTGAGATTCGCTATCTGATTGGGGCTTTTGTGTCATTGCGTATTCTTCCCTTATTCGTCAAGCCCCTATCACATGACTATAACACATGGCTTTAACGCTACCGGAAGACAGCAGACCAGCCTTCACTGTAAACAACAACACGGACACAGAAATGGGAGCGCTGTTTGCACTATTGTCTGTTTTAGGCGCCATTGTGCAGTTATTCATTTGTTACGTTTAGTAACAACTCGACCTCGTCGTCTGTCCACAAAAATACCTCTCTTGCTTTCTTTGCCATCGCGTTCATTGTTCAGCCGGCGTTTGTAGACTAACAATAACCAAATGTCGAGCGAAACGCATGCTTCCTGTTTATACTAGAACGCGCATGCCTAGAGTGCGCGAATGGTCACGTGATATACGTTTTTGGTGGCGTCGTGTGGACGTAGATATGTTCGGAAACGCTAGGTGAAACGCTAATGTGGATCGGTCTTGATCTGAAACGCCGTTTTAAAACTAAAACGCACTAGTGTAAACAGGGCCTTTATTTTTTGCTATGATTTTTCTTACCGTTAGTTTTGTATGTACACAATACAGTTTCAGTTAGTTCTAGTTTTTATAAAAACTCTCGTTTTTATTTTTATTTCACTTAACGTGAAATTTTCGTTTTCGTTAACTATAATAACCTTGCATGAAAATCCTCACTTTTTTTTTTCCATGTGCTACACATTTTTCATGTGCACCTTTAAAGAACGTTCAAGAACGACCCAAGACTATTCAGTTGCATTTTTACGAGACGTTCAATGCAGAAGTATCAATTAACCTTAGGGCTCAATCACACTGAATGAGTCCTTGCTTTTAAAAACGCAAAGATGCAGAGCATAGGAAAGGGTTTAAAAACAGTGCAGCGTAGCATTTTGTTCATTCTGTGTGAACTGCCCCTTAAGAGTGTATTATAAATGCTAGTGAACAGAAAAGTCTCTGACCGCTGTCGCTGGGTTTTGCTCCTGATCCTCCACTGCTGCCTTTGCCCCAACTGCCCCACGTGCCTTTACCTCCAGGGGCAAGCAGCTGATTATTGAAGTCCAGAGCTCCAGGCTGCACAATAAACACACACACACATCATCAGGGTACATACAGGTATCAGGGCATTTCAAATGATGAACTGTGTGAATGATGATGTGCCGGAGGAGGTTCAGACCTTGGTGATCTTGCTGAGTCGTGTTGGGTCGATGGGTCTGTTTTTAGTGGAAATGGGTACAGTGTTCCAGCCATCGTCAGGGCTCTGGTTTCCCCGTGGCCCGGGTGTGTGTGTGGACCCACGGGACCCCATCCCTCCTCCAGCTGTGGCCCCGGATCTGCTGTCCTTCTTGGACATGAGCTGCTGCTGCACCTTCACCTGCTCGCGGTGCTCCTCCAGCTGCGCCTCCTTGTGGATCTGCTCGATGGTTTTCGGGCCCTGATCTCCTCTGCGTGGCACCCAGTTACTCTAACACACACACACACAAAACACACAAAACACACACACACACACACACACACACACACACACAGAGAGAGAGAGAAAACATAGTCAGAAATACAGCTGTTAGAGATGGCTTGTTTTATTTTATCTCAACGAACAAACAAATGACCAGAGAAAGGTCTCATGCCCTTAAACAGGGTACCCTTGGGATCCTCTAAATGAAATTCAAGGCTTATTCAGACCTTTTTAATACCATTTCAAATGAAATTCAATGCCAACTTCGTACCCATTCTGACAGAAGTATGAGGGGAAAATGTCAAATCTGTATAAATTTTGAACCCTAGAAAATTATGTACAAGTGACTAAAGGGGACTTTAGAGTGTTATGAGTTCTGAGTGGTGTGAAACATGCAGTCCTCACCCGTCGTAAATCCAGAACGTCCTGCAGCATGAAGCGGATTCTGGAGGAGGTTTTACGCTCCTTAATGATCTTCTCCATCTGATTAAAATATTGATCCATTCGGGGCTGGACAAAACAAAGATACACAATATTAATAATATAATATAATATAATATAATATAATATAATATAATATAATATAATATAATATAATATAATATAATATATTCATAATTTAATATATTCATAATATAATTTAATGTAGAATAATATAATATATTCATAATATATTAATTATATAATATAACATACTATAATATAATACAATTATTTAATATAATATAAAATAAATAATATAATAAAATATAATACAATATAATATTAATAATATAATATAAAATAATATAATATATTCATAATATAACATACTTTAATATAATATTCATTCATTTATTTTCTTGTCGGCTTAGTCCCTTTATTAATCCGGGATCGCCACAGCGGAATGAACCGCCAACTTATCCAGCAAGTTTTTACGCAGCGGATGCCCTTCCATCCGCAACCCATATCTGGGAAAATAATATAATATAATAAATTATAAAATAATAATATAATTTAACATAATATAATATAAGATAACATAATATAATATAATAAATTATAATATAAATAAATATTATAATATATTCAAAATATAAAATATTAATAATATAATTTATTTTAATATAATTTAATTTATTTTAATTAAATATAATATAATTTAATGTAATATAATATAATATAATATAAAGTAAAATAATATAATACAATATAAAAAATAATATAATATAATTTATTAATAATATAACATATTAATAATATAATAAGATAAAAACTAATATAATATAACAATTATAATATAATATAATATATTCATAATATAACATTACTAATATAATATAATGTAATATAATATATTTATAATATAATATAATATACTATAATATAATATAATATAATACAATATTTTCATAACATAACATTAATAATATAATATAATATATTCATAATATAATATAACATTCTATACTATAAACTAATCTAATCTAATCTAATCTAATCTAATCTAATATAATATAATATAATATAATATAATATAATATAATATAATATAATATAATATAATAAATATCTCTGTGTGTTTGAGACCTTGGCTTTCTCGAAGTCCAGGTCTTTGCCGATGGTGGCCAGCAGTCTGCACAGACACTCTAAACTCTCCTCGTCGTGGTTCTTCAGCAGTTTGACGATGCAGTCATGCATGATGTTCTCCGTCAGCATCTTCAGCTTAAACAGCTCGCCGATGAACTTGATGTTCCCTAGCGACCGTCGCCGGGCTTTGTCTTTGGCATCCTCAAGCTCCTCCTTTAGTCTCTGCCGCTCTTCCTCCTAAAAGGGCGGAGACAGAAAGAGAGGTTACGCATATCGTTACAGACACTGATGATATTCAATCATTTTCCTTCAGCTTAGTCACTTTATTAATCTGGGGTCAATTAATAAAACTTATATTAACTTAGTTTGACAAATACCAAAATTTTTTTTATTTTTAAATTAAGTAGCTGTGGTAATAATAATAATAATAAAAACAACAACAACAACAACAATATAAAATAATAATAATAATAATAGTATAATAATAATAATAATATCTAATAATAATAATAATAATAGTAATAATAATAATAATAATAATCATCATCATCATCATAATAGTAATAATATTATTATTATTAAAATCATGCATTTAAATTTTAAAGAGATTTTAAGAGAAAATGCAACTAATAAAACATACAGAAATAAAATATAAACAATACAAATGTAAACTGTTTAAACATGTTTTTATTATTAACAATAATAATAATAATATTAATAACATTATTATGATAAAAATCATGCATTTAAGTTTTAAAGACATTTTTAGGGAACACGCAACTAATAAAACAAAGTAATAAAATTTAATACAATTTAAATACTAACTGTTAACACAACTTGTTTTTATTATTATTATTATTATTATTAATAATAATAATAATAATAACAGAAAAAAATATTAACAATACAAATATAAAAAAGGTTAAACTATTTTAAAAAGGTTAAAATATTTAATTTTTTTTAACAACAACAATAGTATTAATAATAAATGCATGCATTGAATTTATATGAAAGTTTCCAGTGTTTCCTGCATATTACATATTGAAATAAACAAAAATAGGAGGTTAGGAGATTTTCAGATGACAATGAATAAAAAAATATAGTAATAAAATATAAACAATACAAAGGCAAAATGTTCAAACTTCATTTTATTTAGTTTTTATTAAATAACAGTAGTAGTAGTAATAATAATAACAACATTATTATAATTAAAATCATGCCTTTAACTTTTAAAGATTTTCAAAAAACATGAAACTAATAAAAACAAGGTAATAAAATATAAACAATACAAATGCAACAAATAGGTAACACTATTTTTTTTATTTGATTAAATAACAACAATATTAAAATCCTGCATTTAAGTTATATGAAAGTGTGTTTCCTGCTTAAATTTTAAAATAATAAAAATTTGAGTTTTAAAGAGATTTTCAAAAGAAAATGAATTAAAATAATATAGTAATAAAATAAACATGTTATGTTGTGCATTTTTTAATCAAATAATAATAATAATAATAATAATAATAATAACAAATTCAGCAAACATAGCAAATCTGGAAGCTTTACAAAAAAAAAAAAAAAACAATTGGGAAAAACAAACATTGTGTCAGCACAGACAACCAGAAACTTTCAAATAAGACGTGAACATTTTAGTAATGATATATATTCTCCCCTACCACAGTGGCAGCGTCCAGCTCCTTCTGTTTCTTCTCGAAGGTCTCATCGTCATCTTTGTCTTTCTCGAACTCTTTCTGACAGCGATTCAGCAGAAGCTTCCTGAAGTTCACAAACACTCCCGGTTTATCAGCTGTGGGAACCTTCAGCTATGGAGAAACGCACATGTGTATACGCAAATTAAAGTGAGATTATGATGATTATACATATACACAAGTCTTGTTGCCTATCCAAGTATTAGGAACAGCACATAAGTTGACTTCTAGTTGATGATTTGGTGTCAGAAGTGTCTTATATGAAAGGTAAAGGCCTCTAGATTTTGCTTATTTGAGCACAATAAAATCTGATCATGTCTTGATTATTAATGATTTGATTAGGACAGTAAGGTCTGACTCTGCTTAGACTAAAGTCTCATCACTGAACAGAAATAATGTCCAGTATAGAATATAAAGTCCTGCTGCAGTGGAGACAGAATGAATATTGTGTCTGACTCCATCATGAGCTTGGAGGACTGCATCCATACATCTCTGCACTGACTCAAATCACTGATTAATAAAGTCATCTGGAATGGCAGAGAAAGCGTTCCTGCAGGACTCCCAGAGCTCATCAAGACTCTTTGTGTTCATCTTCAACGCCTCCATTTTCTTACCCCAAACATGCTCAATAATGTTCATGTTAGGTGACTGGGCTGGCCAATCCTGGAGCAGCTTGACCATCTCAGCTTTCAGGAGCTATGATGTGGAAGCTGAAGTATGAGGAGCGCTATCCTGCTGGAGAATTGTCCCTCTCCTGTGGTTTGTAATGTAATGGGCAGCACAAATGTCTTGATACCTCAGGCTGTTGATGTTGATCATCCACTCTGCAGATCTCTCGCACGCCCCCATACTGAATGCAACCCCAAACCATGATTTCTCCCTCACCAAACTTGACTGATTTCTGTGAGAATCTTGTCTCCATGCTGGTTCCAGCAGGTCTTCTACAGTATTTGTGATGATTGGGATGCAGATCAACAGATGATTCAGCAGAAAAATCCACCGTCTGACACTTTAACAAATGATCAACTAGACCAGGGATGTTTAAACTCGGTCCTGGAGGGCCGGTGCCCTGCTGAGTTTAACTCCAACTTGCTTTAAACCACCTGCCAGAATGTTGCTAGTATGTCTAGTAAGAGCTTGATTAGTTGGTTGAGGTGTGTTTGATTAAAGGTTTGAGCTAAACTCTCTAGGACACTGGCCCTCCAGGACCGAGTTTGGACACCCCTGAACTAGACGTATTATTGGTTGCCCTTACAGCTGGGATTGTGTATTCATTATAAGGTGACAAAAATCATTGATCCATTAAGAGGAAAGAGACAAACTGCAAGATTTGGATGTTTATATCAGTTTTACATCTTAGAAACGCCAATTTTGTCACTGTTTTGGAGCACACTGGCTTATAGACCTTCTTCATGGCTGCTGCATGGAGGGCGCCAAAGCGACCAGCGTCTTCCGGTAGAATGCTAAAAAACTTCCGTTTACAGCGTGTACAACTGGTAATTTGCGCTCCGAAAATGGGTTTCAATAACGTTTTTAATGGATAACAGAGTGTTTTTGTGACACACAACTTAGAAATGTGTCTGTTAAAGCCGTTATAATCTGTCACGTGTGGTTCAAGCGCGTCAGAAATACGAGAAAACGTTCTCCTAGTTCACGTGTCTGCCGTCAGAAATACAGTGTGTGCGTTACCGGCCTGTCAGCTGTTAGCTCAGCGGCTCTTTAACACACACACACACACACACACAGAGAGAGAGGGGGGGAGAGAGAGAGAGAGAGAGAGAGAAAGAGAGAGAGAGAGAGAGAGAGAGCAAACCAGAGCACTGCATGACACTTAACAGGTATGAAAGTCGTGCAATTTACAAAAATGAGCAATAAAAGTCTGTTATTGATCCTCTGCTGCTGATTTGCTGTTCATTCTAATCGCGAGCCGTTTGTGTTTAATTTCGTGTGTTGTTTTCACCACGGTTTGTGTTTTTCTGTCATTTCGAGATGACACTAGGCTATATTTTCACTTTGTCACAGTTATTAAATCAGTGTCAGAGGCACAGTACAGGCTACGTGTGTGTGTCAAACATTTTGGTGAACTACATTAGTTTGGGCTGGTTATATATTTGAAATAAAGAGAAAATGTTGACTTTAGCGATGACGAGGCTTCATTTAAACTGCAGAAGATGCCGTCTGACAACGAGGGGAAAACGCCTCAAAGCAGCTGATTTCCATCCTATTAGATCACATTTCTGTAAATGATCAGTCCAGGAGATGCTGCTGATGGACAACAGGATTAGTTCAAAGAGGATAAAAGCAGGTAAAATAGATTAAAACTATCGTTTCAAAGCTGTCCAAATGTGACTGTTTACACGCATCAGCTGCCGACCGGAAGTTCTTCGCATTCTCCTTGCGCATACACGCAAAGCATCATGGGTAATTTTGCGTTCCAAGAAAAAGGTCTATAGATATCCTTAAAGACCAACACCTAAACATCTAAAATACTTGATTTTCTTTTCACAAGACCTTTAATATTAACATAATAAACAAATATACATCTAGAAAGCGTGTTTTGCTCACCCCCATGAGGCAGCGGCACATGTTGGCGTACGCGACGGAGAAGTTCGGCTCGGAGATGGCCTTCTCGAAGATGAGGTCGATGACTCCTTTCAGCCTCTCCTCGGTGTGTATGGAGAGCTCGGTGACCTGCTTCATCAGCGGCTGGAACATCTGCGGCGTCAGCTTGTTTAAGATGCTGCGCACGCGCTTGAACAGTTCCTGCGTCTGCAGCTCCGGCTGATCCTCATCTGTGCTGCGCTTCACTGACGGCTTCCAGGCCTGTTCTGCTTTATTGAGCTGCACGTCTTCAGTCAGAGACACGCTGGCGATGATCTTCCTGGGCTCTTTACCACGGTACTGCTGCTGCTGCTGCTGCTGATGCTGGAGACTCTGACCAGAGCGCCGCGGACCACCCAGACCTGACGGCTACACACAACACGCGCACACACACTCTTTTAAAATAAAACATCAAATATTTATGCAAAAAAGCGAGGACAGGAGCAGTTTAGGGTTAGTCATCAGTTAAATAATGGTTAAATAATGATGTTATGTTATACAGGTGATGTACATCTGGGTTAGTGAGTTAATTGTAACTTAAAAAATGCACCCGGGTTAGCGAGATCATCAGGGCTTCAAAGTTTCGCGCATACACCATGCACAGCGAAGGGGCGTGGCCAGAGGCGCAGTCATGTTAAAGCAGAGAAAGCTAAAATGGCGTCCAAACGCTGCTATTTCCACAGAGCTCCATCCTTTTCTGTCTTTGGGCTTCCAAAGGACACAAAGTGAGAAGTGATAATATACAGATAATATATATATAGCTAGCATTTGACAAAGGACAGCTTCCAGAATCTCTCCCAGTGATTCGGCTAAAAAGGAGGAGCAGCTCCAACCATAACAGATCAAGCTGTGAATTGTGAGCCACAACCTGTAATGGCTTGTTTACACTTACTGGTAGAGTATGATACGGGTCACCTTTGTCAGGCTTGCGTTTTCACTATCAAGGGTACCCTTTTGGTGGACGTGGTGTACGACAGAGTTTCAGTTGACGTTATTTTAGCTCGAGAAAATGTCTACAGTAAACCTGTGCGGGTCGCTCGCATATCATATGAGAAGCACTTATCACATACATATGCTTTACACACAGAAATACTTCTGTTTAAATGTTTATTACTAACTTTTCGATGAACATGAGTTGATTATAATGTTGTGTTCACACCAGACGCGGAACACGCGGATAAATCATGATATGAGTGTACTCATTCATACGCACCTCAAACCCCGCTTCATTCGTGCGTCAAATTCACTTTCAAATTCACAGCTTTGTTGCTAAATGCCTAACATGGATTTTATTTTGAAAATAACAGTGTTTATGTGCTTTATGAAGGCTAAAAAACAGCGTCGATACGTTTAGGGTCGTGTCTGAGTCCGCTAGATTTTTTCACAGGTGCATACAGCTCTGTGAGCTCATAAACTCCTCCAGAAACTGAACCTGGATGACGGAGGCTTTCAGCGGTGCTTCTGACTGAGCCGAGCTCAGATTGATGAACTTTTTGTTGGTGTCAGCTAGAGGACTTCCCTCGGGACACCTACAACAGGCGATCACAATCACACCCCCACAAGAGCAAGCTCCTGATTGGTTAACTTGGCGCGAATGTCTGCTGAAGTTCAGACTTTCAAACTCGAATGATTCACGTCAAACGCGCAAAAAGCTCAATTTGCGCCGCGCCATTCACGTCATTCGCGCCGCAGGATGTCTATTCGCGCATTTGCATTGACTTTACATGTAAATCACTCGCGCCTGATGCTTGTTCCGCGTCTGGTGTGACCGCAGCATAACTGCAGATCAATGACAGTGCGAAATAGCCTTCTGTAACGTCTGTAATTATATAATATAAATAAAAAAATGCTTTGATCTCTGATATGTTGCCAACTACAAAAGAACTACACACAGCTTACATTTAATTAGGTTTACATTCCTTAATTAGGTTTAAATAACAACAGGAAATATAGCCCACAGTCAGTGTAAACCTCTCATCTGTGTCTGTAATCTTCAGCAGCACATGTAGCCTCTCTGTTAGAGAGTCACTCCATCATTCTGAGTTCAAATTAGTCCAAAAGGTGACGATAAACGGTAAACAAGGCAGTTTGTTCACGTTTGCTGCAGAAACAATGTGCTCCTTGTTTTTCGGCTTCTCCTTTGTTTTTTCGCGCTTCACTCTCGCGATTGTCAGTTTCTGACTGGATCGGGTTTTAAAAAAACTTTAATAATCAAGCGCACGTTATTATCATCAGCTCAAGAACTTCGTTATTTCAGATATAGACGTAAGAAAGCGAAACCGCTCGCGCTTCAGACTGGCTCGTAAAAAACTACGGGACACAGGGTAAATCTGCTCTTCTTTTTGGCTTTCTGGCTGTTCATCAACACGACGACATTTGTTTGAGCTCGGGTCGACCATGGCTCGTTAATATATGCATATTTAATTACGCTGCTCTCGCGTGTGTATTTTAAACATGGCAGTTCCTTTGTTTCATTCTGGCTTGTTGCGTAACGTGTTATGAGCCAGAGGTCTGCATTCTTTGGCGCGGGAATACATTTCCGAATAAAAACGGGTTTAATTTGGGACGGGAGCGGGCCGTCTAGCAATATCGCTCCCGAGCGAGCAAGCGTAGGTGTGTGCGTGTATGTGCATGAGCGCACGCGCCTCGAATGAGAGAGGGAGAGATTTGTCTGTGTGTGTGTGTGTGTGCTTGGTAGAGGTGTGAACCTACACTAGTCTCACGTTTCGGTTACAATTATCATGCCTTCAATTCGGTTCAATTCGTTATCTCGGTGCATCACGGTGCATTGACGATGCTTTCCATATACAACGTTATATTTTAGGGGGGAGGCTATAACAAGCTGTCTGTATAAACACACAGACACACAGCACCACACTGTCTCTCATTCAGATGCATGCACAAACATAGACAGCACCTAACAAACAAACACACACACACACACACACACACACTTAAGCCCTCGCAACAGGGAGAGAAAGTGGGAAAAAAAAAAAAAAAAAAAAAGCACTTTTCCGATGGTCCCTTACTGAGGGCTCCTCTCAGCGCGAGCTCTCCCGGCTAAACACATATTGCGAGGGCTTAAAGGGAGCAGTGATCATAATGTCGAGCGAAAAAAAAGAAAGACAGCTGTGAAACATAACCAGCTTTGTCTTTTTGTAGGAAAGACACTTTAGATCTTTTTAGGGTAAGAGATTTTGAGTTATTGGCGTCTATAACTGAATGTGTGTCAGGAATATTGCAAACAAAACCAACTGAAGCGCGCTCATTTCTGGCGCCCCCTGGATATACAGCACCCTTAGCATTTGCCTAGGGTCCCTATGAAACGGGCCGGCCCTGAGTGTTAAAAATACTCGCGCTCACCTCCCTCGCGACAGAGCGCATAGGAGATAAATGACGTCAGTACATAATAACCGGTTATGATTATTACTGAACCGATACCGAATTGTCCGCGTCTGCATTGCTGTGCACCGAAGAAACAATTAATTTTGACACCCCTAGTGCTTGGTGCTTATTTTTGTGTGTGTTTATACAGACAGCTTGTTATAGGCTGTCTGGACTCTGTATAGCTGGGTGGTTTTTGGTTTTGTTCCCCCCCCCCGCTCTTTAGCGGGATCGGGCGCGGCGGGTAGAAAACGGGGCGGGTCGGGCAGCGGGACAACAAATGCTGAATATAAGCTGGAGCAGTCGGGTTCAGGCTAGAAACTGGAGCGGGATTCAAAATTTAGTCCCGTGCAGATCTCTATTATGAGCTGTTAAACACAAGCGGCAACCTCCCTCTCTCCCTCAGGAAGCCAATACGGAAGTAACTAAAACTGCAATTCATCTGATATTCCGCTAGTCCTGGCCACTCCTGGCTCCAAAACAGAGCAAATTTTAATTGAGCCCACTGTTAGAATGGCCAACTTTACAGCAGAAAAAAAGGTGTTTACAGCCTGGTACAAAAAAAGATTTCGGTTAATACAGCTAATATTGCCCTTCATGACAACTGTGAGGGGGTGAATTTTTTATAACTCATCCGTTTCCTTTATATTAAGTTATATTAAGTTTGAATAATTAAGGGCGTGGCCACTTGAGTGACAGCTAGGTCTCGTTGGTCGCCTCAGCTGAATCCTGCAGATTAGCCGCTGAACTCTGCATATTCATCGTATTTCTGTGTTGTTTAATGTGGCTTTACACACTCAACTGCCTTTTGGACTTGTTTCCTACAATTATTAGATGGCATGGCATGCTGAGTGCACTTAATTGTGCTCACAAACCATTCACGTGGCCTCCGTTTCCCATGTGAGTAAAGTTAAATACTTGTATACCATCTCTATACATGTATGTGTTTTATTTAAGATCATTTATCATTTATATTTATATTTAGAGGTGTAATGCACTCCAGAATCTGACGGATTGATTAGCTGTGGGCTCTAGAACAGTCATCTGAAGCGTTGTCATACAGTGTTATGCTGGATTTCATCAATAGTCTTACATTTACTAACACAGACTATATCTGAAGTGTTTGGAAGTAATTCACGTGTAGTAAAACGTCATAAGAACAATGTTTAGTGGCTCAATGTGTTACAGCAGTGTTTTTAAAAGTATAAACACTTTATTGATGTAGTGTACAGCCAAGCACAAGTGGTCAGAACACAAACGAGTCGCAGGTGATAAAGTATTAAACGTTCTCCCAAAGTAAAGTGTGTCTGAGCCAGGTCCAAGCAAAACGCCAGCATGCGTCTGTAGCTCCGCCCACTCTCCGCCTCTTTGCCCTTGTTTGGTATCCCGCGGTGACTGCGATGACGAGCGAACAAAATGGCGACGGTTGGCCGCGCCTACTTGTGGCTTCTTTTGCGCTCTTCAGAAACCTATGGGTGACGTCACGGACACTACATCCATATGTTTTACAGTCTATGGTTAAACAGCATGTGTGTATATTTTTTCTGCAAATAACGTCACAAACTCTGACACATTGCAACGCATTAGCATCTTGTGTTTTATTGAAGACGTCACCAGCGACTAGTGGACGTCGACTTGACTTTAATATCATAAAAGTCACCTTTGAAAAAAAATTTCTAACGTCGCTTAACCCCTAGCGCACGCACGCACACACGCACACACACACACAGCATAAAGCCTGATCACCTACCGGTCCTCGTCCTCCAGCTGACGGACGGCCCAGATTGGCAAACGACGGAGTGAAGTCTGGACCGCAGTTCATGCCCGGCAGACGACTAGGGTCCAGCTGACGCAGAGGAGTCTTATTGGCCTGCAGAAAGACAGAACACACACACACTGTTATACATCAGAAGATGGTTGTGTGTGTGTGTGTGTGTGCGCATGTATGTCTGTATGAGTGTGTGTATGTCTGTCTAAGTGAGTAAATGTCTATATCTGTGTGTGTGCATTTGTGAGTGTATACGTGTGTGTATGTTTGTGAGTGTGTGTATGTATGTGTGAGTGCAACCATATGTGTACGTAAATGTATGTTAATGTGTGCGCATGTATGTGTGTATGTACGTTTGTGTACACGTATGATTGTTTGAGTGTGTATGTCTGTGTGTGTGCATATGTCTGTATGTGTGTGTGTGTTTGTGTGCATGTGCTTGTCTGTCTGTGTGCGTTTTTTTGTGAGAGAGTGTGTCTGTATATATGTATGTGTGCACATGTCTATATATGTGTGTGATTACACTGTGTGTTTGCGTATGTTCATATTTGTGTGTGTGTGTGCGCATGTATGTCTGTATGAGTGTGTGTATGTCTGTCTAAGTGTGTGAATGTCTATATTGTGTGTATTTGTGTTTGCATTTGTGAGTGTGTACGTGTGTGTTTATATCTGTGTGTACATGTGTGTGTGTGTGTATGTGTAAGCATATGTGTACGTGAATGTATGTTAATGTGTGTATGCGCATGTATGTCTGTCTAAGTGTGTGAATGTCTACATCTGTGTATGTGTGTACATTTTTGAGTGTGTACGTGTGTGTTTATATCTGTGTGTGTGTGTGTGTGTGTGTGAGTGTAAGCATATGTGTACGTGAATGTATGTTAATGTGTGTGTGCATGTAAGTCTGTATGAGTGTGTGTATGTCTGTCTAAATGTGTGAAGGTCTATGTGTGTGTGTGTGTGTGTGTGTACATTTGTGAGTGTGTACGTGTGTGTTTATATCTGTGTGTGCATGTATGTGTGAGTGTAAGTATATGTGTACGTGTATGCTAATGTGTGTGTGCATGTATGTCTGTATGAGTGTGTGTATGTCTATATCTCTGTGTGTGTGTGTATATTTGTGAGTATGTATGTGTGTGTTTATATCTGTGTGTGTGTGTGTATATATGTGTGAGTGTAAGCATATGTGTACGTAGTTGTATGTTAATGTGTGTGCGCATGTATGTGTGTATGTACGTTTGTGAGTACACTTACGGTTGAGTGTGTATGTCTGTTTGCGTGTGGGTGTGCATATGTCTGTATGTCTGTGTGTGTGTGTGTGTGAGTTTGTGTGAGAGAGTGTGTCTGTATATATGTATGTGTGCATGTGTATATGTGTGTGATTGCATATGTT
This sequence comes from Danio rerio, assembly GCF_052040795.2. Classification (NCBI taxonomy): domain Eukaryota; kingdom Metazoa; phylum Chordata; class Actinopteri; order Cypriniformes; family Danionidae; genus Danio; species Danio rerio. Next base: position 48,968,418 of record NC_141035.1, read on the forward strand.
TATATTTGTGTGTATGTGCGCATGTATGTCTGTATGAGTGTGTGTACGTCTGTGTGTAAGTCTGTCTAAGTGTTTGAACGTCTATATCTGTGTGTGTGCATTTGTGAGTGTGTGTCATTGTGAGTGTGCATGCATATGTCTAAGTGTGTGTATGTATGTGTGAGTGTATGCATATGTGTATGTATATGTAAATGAATATGTGAGCACGTATGTGTGTGCGTATGTTTGTGTATACACTTATGTTTGTTTGTTTGAGTGTGTGTGTCTGTGTGTTTGCGTATGTTTGAATGTCTGTGTGTATGTCTGCGTATGTCCGTGTGTGTGTATGTGTGTGTGTGTTCCGTCACCTTATCCAGCACTACATCAGTAATGTGCGGCAGACCCTCAGGTTTGCTCATGCTGGCGCTGATGAACTGGAAGCCCAGCAGAAACTCTCGGTCGTATTTCTTCTTCTCCTCCAGATTCAGAGGTTTCCATTGCTCTGTGCAAAACAACCAACACACGTTCAGCTCAGACAAGCTTTAATAACATATAGAAATCTATCTCAAGAGTTTGTTATTCCTCAGAGAATAAAACCAGCAAAAAATACCAAAGTTTAAAATGAGCAACATTTCAACATTTATCAATTTATTAGGAAGTTCATCAGACACAATTTTTTATTTTTCAATTTACTTTTTTGGGAAAGGTTTATTTTTAATACTTTCATCTTTCTCCTACTGATATATATATATATATATATATATATATATATATATATATATATATATATATATATATATATATGACATTACTTTAAAGGTATAGTATGCAAGTTTGACCCCCTATCTATCTATCTATCTATCTATCTATATACATATATATATATATATATATATATATATATATATATATATATATATATATATATATATATATATATACATACATACATATGTATATATATATATATACATATGTATATATGACATTATTTTAAAGGTATAGTATGCAAGTTTGACCCCCAGTGGCTGAACTAGGTATTGCACCGCTGGATCAAAAAACATTTTCACTCTGTTCCTTCTCTGTTGAGTCCACGCAATCGAAGGCTGCCAGATTGACGCGAGTGTGCCTGACTATCAAGCCTAAACGCTGATTTAAAGCTGATTTAAACTGTTTTCTAAATTAAAAAGCAGCCCCCGATAGAAGAAATATTTTCCATATTAAAAGGAGTTTTTAGTTAACCAATATCTGAAATGTATATTTTAGAAACAGCTTCAATTTCTCTCAGGTGAACAACAGAATAAGCTGACAATGATCAACTTGATCTTGAAATTGAGCTAAAGAACTGTGACTCAGTACTAACTGTCAGAAAGCCCCCCAGGAACCGAAAACAATCAGCGAGTTTCACATGGACTGTTATTAGCGGTGCAACTTCCCATACTCGGATGCCGGTGCCAGATCACAATGCGCTCCCTTTCTTCCTACATGTTGTGCATTCATGCACCAAATGTGAGCAATATTGCGACAATCACAGAGTGAACATTTACACCTTTCATATTAGGGGTGTCTGTTGTTACATGTCTGTTGTGTTTCGTCTGGTGCAA
>NC_141035.1:48975000-48982500 GCF_052040795.2 Danio rerio
GGGTGGGAGCCTTTGTAGTTCTCAATGGGTATAAGCAAAATGACAGCTGAAACATCTGATAAGACGGTCTTGCTGAGGCTAAAACTAAGACGAAAACACAGAATAGTTTGTTAGATGCTTGTATAAAGTTACTTGAAGACCGACGATTTGACATCAGTGTTGAGGAACTGCACTATTCATTGTCTTCAATAAAGATTTCTTAAGTGAAAACTTATACATAACAGGAGAAACCTCTAATCAATTAAAACTACTTATACATAATATTATTAAAATAAAATGGACTAAAACAAATAAAAACTAAAATAAAACCTGAATCAAAACCCAATAAAAGTCCAAAAATAGCAATAAAATGGCCGTCGTAAATTCGGCACATACCTTGCATAGCAGTCTCAGAGGGTGTGGTCTGTGTAGGGGGCGTGTCCTCCCGCTCTTCAGTCGGAGGGGGTGTGGCTTTAGAAGCAAATGTGATGACCTCTGACGTGGCAGTGACAGGTGGCTCTTTGATTAGCGGTTCCGGGGTCTCCTTGGCAACAACAGAAGGTGTTTCCTCGACCACAGATGGAGTTTCAATGAAAGGTTCAGTAGGAATCTCCTCGACAACAGGAATCTCCTTGACAACAGGAATCTCCTTGACAACAGGAATCTCCTTGACGACAGGAATTTCCTTGACGACAGGAATGTCCTTGACGACCGGCATTTCCTTGACTTCTTTGACAACAGGCGTTGTTTCCTTGACTACAGGCTCTTTCACATCAACTGCTGCAGGCGTCTCCTTGGCAACCACAGGCACCTTGACGACAGGAGCGGGAGTCTCCTTGACAACCGTTGGAACAGGCTCCTTGACAACCGGAGCTGGCACTTCCTTAACGATCGCAACAGGAGTCTCCTTGATGACCTGAGGAGGGATTTCTTTGACAGTTCTATCAGGGATTTCCTTGGTAACCGGTAGTGCTTCCTTAGTGACGTCGGGCTCTGCGATTGGACTGACGTCTCTGTGGGCGGATCCCACAAAGACGCCATTGAAAAGCTGGAGCTCTTCAGGCTGCGCTATTGGAGACTCAAGCGCTGGCTCCAGATGTGGGGTGGGGAGAGGAGGGGTTATAGTTACAGGCTCCTCCTCTTTTATTTGAGTGGGTGTGGCCTCTGCACCGTTAGAGGAAGGCGGTTCCACTAAAATGGGCGTAAAGTGGGCGTCGTCTGCAGGTGCTGGAGGCGGGGCATCTACCGTATCGCTTATGGGACTGGTAGGAGGCGGAGTTGGAGGCGTGTCTGGTAATGGGCTTTCACCTGGAGGGATGGGAAACTCCGCTCTGGTTGTCATGATGACTGCGGATGTGGAGCTGTCACCGTTGGGCTGTGCGTTTTAAATACAAAAAATATATATATATTAATTATTTGTAAGTCATCGTTTATTTTGTGGTGTCAAAATACATTGTTTACTGTAATTTCGTTTACCCCATTCCCTTATAGCGCATGTGTTTGGACTGTGGGGGAAACCGGAGCACCTGGAGTAAACCCACACCAACACTGAGCTGAGGCTTGAACCAGTAATCGAAAAAACATTGCTATCTCGATTCGACCCCCCAGGACCAGAGGTCTCGGTCCTGGAGGGATGGTGTCCTGCATAGTTTAGGTCCAACTTTTGACAACACACCTGCCTGGAAGTGTCTAGTATACCTAGAAAGAGCTTGAGTAGCCGGTTCAGGTATGTTTAAGTGGGGTTGGAACTAGGTTTGGGCGATGTAGATCAATTTGGCATTGTACGATGTCTAATGTGAAACATCGCGATGGACGATGGCATCGTAATCATGTGAAAAGCGGGTGAGGGCAACGTGTCTGAAGAGCGAGGAGGGATCCGGGGGTGAGAAGGGTGGGCGACTTATTTGAGGAGCGGGAGGGAGACGCGTGATTTCCGGGAGATTATCACTCGTTTAATATCACGTTTAACAACTATAGTAAGAGGCGATCCAGCGGTACATCCTTGATAAACTGTCCGACGCGCACTGCTCACTGGAGCTCAGAGGAGAGCATGTTCGTGTCTGTGTGGCTGTGTCTGTTTGTGTGTGTGTGGTCACCTGATGTGCATGTTCAGTGGATGGAGGGCTGTTCAGAGATGCTAGGTAAAACACGGCATGGATGTGGATCATTTTTGTTCTAAAATGCCTTTTTAACACCAAGATGTATTAGTGTAAACAGGGCCTGAGTGTGTATTTTTCGCGAGCGGGTTTGCGGCGGGGCGGAGGATCGGCAATTGTGTTGTCTATTGGCCATCAGCGATGGACAATGGCATAGTCTATCGGCCCAACCCTAGTTGGAACTAAAATATGCAGGACACCGGCCCTCCAGGATCCAGTTTGGGCACCCCTGCCCTACACAATCTTAATCCAGCATTTCTACAATTCTGCCAATCATATTTTCAAGTTCAGGAGAGAAGCGTAAAGGCGGATGCACAAGTCTTCACATTGTTTTATATACGTTGCTGAGCAACACATTGGATAACTCCAAATGATGTTGAAAGCGTCACATACTGTATTTATAAGGTATAATTCTCCCAAAAATGTCATTTCTGTCTTTATATAATGATGTATTTGCGGCTGTGAAATCAAACGAGACGTAAGCTGCTGACCAAGAGCTGCCACCACAGAAAGGGCGCACCCTACTTAATAAAATTGACCTTAGTGAACAGAACCTGCATAGGCTGGGAATAACAGGTAATACAGTTGTGAATAACATTCAGTTTGTGTCAGAGTGATCGTTTGGGAGCTGCGCGGGATGTATGAACAGCACTTAGCAGTGAAAATGAAGCCGAAAGAGCGCGCATCATTTACATGATTATATCACATTTTAGAGTAGTGATTGCGACAAGAATTTAATATGCTCTTCTTTCATAGCGAACACAGAGTTGTGCATGACAATAAAGGTTTACAGTGTCAGTATTAGGCAGAGGACCGTTTTCAAGGTATACCTCAGTTTGGAAAAGTCAAGGCCAACATTTTCTGCTATACTGTTCCTAAGGTATGTGTAAGATTGTTTATTTACATTTTTTCCCAGATTTTAAGGAAAACAGTATCGCCAGCAATATATATATATATATCCAAAGATTTATGGACAATTTTAAAATCTGTTTTTGAAACTAATGAGGAGAGCAGCCTGACATGTTTACGGCTCCAAAATATTTCAAATGTTTCTTAAAATAAAATGTTATAACAACAGGAATCAGTCCAAGGCACTCGAAAAATAAAAAATAATCATACGCAAACATACACCTGAATAAATGAGAGACAGAGAGAGAGAAAATAATAATAATAAAAAAATATATATATATATTTTTTTTTTTTTTGTGTGTGTATGTATGTATGTATACACACACACAAACACACACACAAACACACACACACACACACACACAAACACACACACACACACACACACACACACACACACACACACACACACACACACACACACACACACACACACACACACACACACACTTTTTCTCTCTCATATATGCAGGTGTATGTTTGCGTATGGTTATGTCACCCTCTATCTATGATGAATTATTGATGATAGTTGACTTTGTTTGTTAACTTATTTGAGTGTTGTTTGAGATGTTTAAATGAGTCATGTGACCGAAGTACTCAAAAGAGACTCTAGACGCACCTGATCACTGTTACCCTGATGAATGCAGATTCTTGTTGAAACGAGTAGGTTTTTTAAGATTTAGCCATGTGAATAAAGGCTTTTTAAATTTTCCTCATTTTTCGAGTGCCGTGGACTGATTCCTGTTGTTGTTTTGATGAATCCCTTACCCAAAGAGCACCGACCAAATATTTGAGTCACCTCTGAGCGCTTTTTGTTTGTTTTTCTGGATAAAATATATTATGTTCAAAGGGGAAAAAAGGATGACTTCTATTGTGAAATGAGTATTTTGTCATGCTGCACAGCCCTATTGTTAACAAATAACGATAGAACATGAACACTAAAATGAAAAAAAATGATGTAAATGATGACATGAACATTTCTAGCTGATGGAAAAAAAAAGGATTTTAGTCATTTGGGCCGGCATCAGTGTGAATAAATAATGACCAAGATGAACATTAATAAAGTAAATCACGACAGCAAGTGAATGAATTAAAAAATTCAGCTTATATAAAGATTAAATAATGAATCATGCAGGCTGACATTATTGAGGAACAGATGAAACAATCATTATTTTTTTAAGTAACAAAAACTTATGAGTAATCTGGACTGAGAGGAGATTAAGTAAATGATTTAATGTCAATGAGCACGTCTTTTGTTCTTTTTAAAAATGATAATTAAACGGCATCTGGATCAACATGGGTGTGTCAATGATGAAGAAAATGTTAATTGTTTTTTGGCGAAACTAAAAAGATTAAGTTATTTGGACTGACATGAAAGAAAAGGATGACAAACTCCATATTAATTTATGCAAATGAAGATGACTTGTCTACTGTGTCTTTATTGTTTGCAGTATACTTGTGCTGACATTAGGAAAAGTGCATGAAATGTTAAACAAAAATTAAATTGAATTTAAAGGTTTCTTGGACCAACATGAGAATGGACAAAATGACAAAATGTTAGTTTCCTTTTATTTAAAAAAATAACTAATTTAATATTGTTATTCAAACCTCAAAGTCCTACATGAAAAAAAAACTATGTACAGTAAATTCTACAGTGTCTTCGAACCTGACTATATTGCATCATGGCCATGGCTTCTGTCTGCCCGGTGTCTGTAGCTTTGTTGCTAAATAGCTAACATGAGATTTTACAGAGAGAATAACAGTGTTTATGTGATTTATGAAGGCTGAAAAACAGCATCGAATCATTTGGAACCGTGTCTGAGTCCACTAGATCTTTTGTGAGCTCAAAAACTCCTCCAGAAACTGAACCTGGATGGAGGCTTTCAGCGGTGTTTCAGACTGAGCAGAGCCTAGTTTGATCAACTGTTGTTCAGTGTTGGCAGAAGGATTTTCCGCTGGGACACCAACAATAGGCGCTATGTCATAATCACGCCCCAACAAGAGCAAGCTCCAGATTGGTTAACGCGGCGCGAATGTCTGCTGAAGTTCAGATTTTCAAATTCAAGCAATATGCGTGAAACATGCGATACTCGCGTTATGAAAAAAAGGCTCAACTCATGCCGCCTCATTTGTGCCACCTCATTTGCGCGTATTGTGCCGCAGGATGTCTATTAGCATCTTTGCATTGACTTAAAATGCAAACTATCATGCTTGACGCTTCTTCCGCGTCTGGTGTAAATGCAGCATTACAATATTTAATACTTTTACAGTACTGTGACGGTTAAGTTTAGGGTTGGGGTCGGACTAGGCATTAAACTATACAATTTATTGGGTAATTTAATACATAACATAAATAATACTCTGTACAACTACTGTTTTTACGTTACTGTGAGGGTTAGGGTAGGGCTAGGCATTTAAATATACAATTTATTGGGTAATTTAATACATAACATAAATAATACTCAGTACAACTACTGTTTTTACGTTACTGTGAGGATTACGGTAGGGCTGGGCATTAAAATATACAATTTATTGGGTAATTTAATAGATAACATAAATAATACTCTGTACAACTACTGTTTTTACATTACTGTGATGGTTGGGTTTAGGTTCGGGGTGGACGTAAATGTTAATAAAATACAATAAATGGGAAATTTAATAATTAATATCAAAAATTCTTGTAAACTTCAGGCCACAACCTTATGCAATCTAGCAACCACCCTCTTAATTAACGAATGTTCCATCATATTGTAGTTGTAACCATAGTAAACTGACAAACTCTATAAAAATACTGTAGTACACTTTAGATATTGCTACAGTAAACTAGTGTATTGAAGTATATTATACCTTATAGTCATTTGTTTATATTCCTATCGTTGTTGTATAACCATGGCAACTGTAAAATCACCACAACAGATCAATTACTATAGTTGTTACCATGGCGACTGTAGAATCACCACAACAGATCAATTACTATAGTTGCTGTGTTACCATGGCGACTGTAGAATCACCACAACAGATCAATTACTATAGTTGCTGTGTAACCATGGCAACTGTAGAATCACCAAAACAGATCAATTACTATAGTTGTGTTACCATAGCAAAAGTTAGAATCACCAACTGATTAATTAGAGTACTTTATTATAGTATTGTTCAAAAACATAACAGTATTTTCTTTTTATTACTATTATTTTTTCACTTGAGATGAGTGTGATTTACCTGTGGAGGCGTCGGCGTGGAGCCGCTGCGTCCTCCTGACATGATCTCCTCTGTAATGTCACGACCACCCTGGTTCGGGTCTCTGATCCGGATCTACACACAAACACATATTAAAGGCACAATAAGTATTTTTCACCACTAGAGGGAGTGTATTAACAACAAACAAAGATGCATTTTAATTACTTTTAATTTACATTGTTGTGAAACTAGGCAAAGTTTTATGAATTTTACATTGTCATTTTAAAACTGCTCATGATCGCCTGTCTTTTAAATATTAGAACATTACAAATGTTTAGAATGTTACAAATGTTACAAATTTAGAATGCTACAAATGTTTTGAATGTTACAGTGTTACAAATTTAGAACAATAGTATTACAAATGTAAGAAATTTAGAAAGTTACAGCGTTATGACGTTAATAATGAATATAGAATGTAACGATTGAAAAACTAACAAATTTAGAATGTTACAATGTTACAAATGTTTAGAATGGTAATTTTTACAAATGTTATAAATTTAGAATGTTATGTAACCCACCGGTTTTACTGCACCCAACCTGGTTTGAGCTAGGATCGAACCGGCGATTCTTTGCATGGGAATCAGTTGCTCTAACAAAAAGGCTAAAGACCATGGCCACTAGCGTCTATCGCTAGAGCACCTTTTAGAGGTTAGAGGAGTGAGGTTTTATTTGCATAGCACTTTGCTAGCTGGCCTCTTTATTAGTTAAAAATGTTTAGAATGTTATGGTGTTATACATTTCTAATTTAAAATGTTACAAATGTTTAGAATGTTACGGTGTTATACATTACTAATTTAAAATGTTACAAATGTTTAGAATGTTATCATTACAGATGTTACAAATTTTGAATGTTACAGTGTTACAAATGTTACTTAATTTAGAACAATAGTGTCACAAATTAAAGAAATTTAGGTTACAGCGGTTTAAAATGTAACAAATTTAAAATGTAACATTTGTAAAACAAACAAATTTAGAATGTTACAAATGTTACAAACGTTTAGAATGTTACAAATGTTTAGAATGTTACACTGTTAAAAATGTTTTGAATGTTATTGTTACAAATTTAGAATGTTATGTAACCCACTTGTCTTACTGCATCCAACCCGGTCTGAGCTGGGATCAAACTGGCTATCCTTTGCATGGGAATCAGTTGCTCTAACGAGGAGGCTAAAGAGTTGCTAGAGCACCTTTTAGAGGTCAGAGGAGTACGCTTTTACCT
>NC_141035.1:48987500-48997500 GCF_052040795.2 Danio rerio
GTGGTGTAATGGTGTGGGGGAGATTTTCTTGGCACACTTTGGCTCCATTAGTACCAATTGAGCATTGTGTCAACGCCACAGCCTACCGGAGTATTGTTGCTGACCATGTCCATCTCTTTATGACCACAGTGTCTCCATCTTCTAATTAGGGCTGTGTAATTTGGGGAAAATATCTAATTGAGATTTTTTTTGACAGATATTGGGATTACCAATATCTCAAATGCTCAATAATCTGTAAGCTGTGGCAACAATTCTGTGACAGCTCTTAAAAATAACCTATTTTTGTTAGGTGTCTGTGATGTATATATATATATTATAGCCTAATGTGTTTAACTAATTGCAACGTTTCAAATTGCGACTGCAATTTGATTAATCACACAGCCCAACTTCTGATGGCTCCTTCCAGCAGGATAAAGCTCCATGTCATAAACCGTGAATCATCTCAGACTGAGCAGCTTCGCGATGTGGTGGAGCGGGAGATTGGCATCATGGATGTGCAGCCGACAAATCTGCAGCAACTGTGTGATGATATCATGCCAATATAGAGCAAAATCCAAAAAATCCAAAAGTCAATATGGAGTCAAACCCAATACTAGCAAGGTGTACCTAATAAAGTGGCCTGTTAGGGTAACGTTATATATATAAACATATACATAAAGCATCTTTTTTTTTTTTAAAGGGTAAAAGACATGGTTACATTTAATTCCTTAAAAACTAAGTATAAAAAGAAGCAGAGACTGATGATTTGATTTCAACAAGGGTTCAAATCTCTCCAGCTCATGACAGACCTACTGCCATTAAACAAATATTCACCTATGGAGATAATGAATGGGAACATATGGAACCTGTCGGTTAGATTCTATGCTGTTACCATGGAAATGAAACCTGTATCACGGCAACCAAAGTTCTAATTCTGAGGTTCTGTCTTTGATGAGTCAGATCAAACAATATATTTGGCTTTTAAAAACATCACCTCAACAGCATCCTAAAAACAAACTGCTGCTTGACAAAAACACCAACCCATATTACGCACTAAACATATGAACTTGAACATACTTTTAAGTGTGTAAGAGAAGAGTGTGTAAGCTTTGGGACACTACTACCTCATTAACAGACCATTCTGTTGCTTAGTTACGTGAACTGTCAATCATTTTGCAGATCATTGAATCTGAATGAGACCATTAGCATCTTGAATAATGATCATTTTTGGATCATTTACCTATTTAAAGGGCGTTGTACGAGTCATCAGAAGGGGGAAAAGCCCCACCCACTTTTGACCATCTCTCCCTTATTAGCATAAACAGCCCTGACTGAGAAGCAGCCTGTCCATTAACGTGTATGAGCTGCTGAAGATGATGATATTTAAATAAAATAATGTCAAAAATGTTGCCATTTTAGAGCGAGATGCTAATGGTCTAATCCGATTCAATGAGTTTTGCTAAGCTAAGCTAACTGTGCATTTAAAAAAAGTCACCTGTTGAACTACAAGGGAGCTGTAAAACGCCAAAAAAGTGGAGCTTTTGCTGTAACATTAATTACAGGCTAATTATAACTGCGTCATAATGGGTACAAATGAATCACATGACTAATCATCATCATCATAATCATGTGTTTCAGATTAATCCACTTGGAAAAGCGTCTTTAGTATGGATGAATGCCAAACCACAGATATAGAAAAAGCCTTTTTAAAAGTGTGTGAATAATGCAGTGTTAAACACAGATACTGATAGTTGAGTCTGACCTGTTTGCGTTCGCGTCTGGGCGGAGCTTGCTGAGGAGGAGGAGGCGGGGCCTGCTGCTGTTGGGGGGCGGGGTTCATGATCACTTGCGGTGCAGCAACAGAGGGTGTAAACTGGGCCTGAGCAGGATAATAAGCTCCGGCTGGAGGAAAAACACATGCGCACACACAAAATAAAACTTTCATGGGTCAGACATTTTCTAAATGACAATATTTAACATCCATACGTCTATTCATATGCAGCTGAGGTCAAAACTATTCCAATGAGAATTTTATTTCATAGGTGTCACATCACAAATACTGCAGAAGACCTACTGGAACCAGCACGGAGACAAGATTCTCACAGATTTCAGTCAAGTTTGGTGAGGGAGAAATCATGGTTTGGGGTTACATTCAGTATGGGGGCATGCGAGAGATCTGCAGAGTGGATGATCAACATCAACAGCCTGAGGTATCAAGACATTTGTGCTGCCCATTACATTACAAACCACAGGAGAGGGACAATTCTCCAGCAGGATAGCGCTCCTCATACTTCAGCCTCCACATCAAAGCTCCTGAAAGCAAAGAAGGTCAAGCTGCTCCAGGATTGGCCAGCCCAGTCACCAGAAATGAACATTATTGAGCATGTCTGGGGTAAGATGAAGGAGGAGGTGTTGAAGATGAACACAAAGAGTCTTGATTAACTCTGGGAGTCCTGCAGGAACGCTTTCTCTGCCATTCCAGATGACTTTATTAATCAGGGATTTGAGTCAGTGCAGAGATGTATGGATGCAGTCCTCCAAGCTCATGATGGAGTCAGACACAATATTCATTCTGTCTCCACTGCAGCAGGACTTTATATTCTATACTGGACATTATTTCTGTTCAGTGATGAGACTTTAGTCTAAGCAGAGTCAGACCTTACTGTCCTAATCAAATCATTAATAATCAAGACATGATCAGATTTTATTGTGCTCAAATAAGCAAAATCTAGAGGCCTTTACCTTTCACATAAGACACTTCTGATACCAAATCATCAACTAAAAGACAACTTAATATTTGTTGATCCTAAAACTTGGATAGGCGACAAGACTTTTGTCAGGTAGTGTTTGTTTGTGTGTGTGTGTGTGTTGTCCCAGGTCAGTGAGGCCTCTAGGTCTTGTGAGCTGGACAGGGCAAGTGTGTTTGTGTCGCAGGTCAGTGAGTCCTCCAGGTGTCATGAGCTGGACAGGACAAGCAAGTGTGTGTGTGTGTGTGTGTGTGTGTGATCTGAGCTGCTGAAAACTGAATGTGTGTTGGTGGGGGTTTGATAAAAATAACACCGAGCTTCTGACAGACGCAAAGCTTCGCTAGCAGAGTGTGTGTTAACACTGATGGTCTGCACAGTCACTTTAGTCAACAGTCAAACCAATCTCATACAGAAACACCAAAACAGAGACTGATATTTCTGAGAGCGCCACCTATAGGATGGGAATAAAGAGATAAAAATAACCTCTTTTCTTTTCCCTTTTCCCCTAATTTTTAATTATTTTAAATAGATTTTTTGAAAAAAGACAAATAAATAAATAAATAAATAAATAAAGGAAATAAATGTAAATGTGGGCAGATTTATGCAAATATGTTCACTGTCATGACATCGAAACCATGAGACTTTGAAATCTGACAGTCTCCATCCACAGCAAACACTGATGACATTTTTATTTTTATCTCTCAGATTTTCGTCTCTTGTGAAACCAAATCAACACCAAAATAACCTGTTCATTTCAATAAATAAATAAAGAAACATTAAAACAAAGGCTCATAGTGATCATTTCCACTAAATGAGACTAAAACATAGTTTAACACAAGTTGGAAAGCGCATACAAACACAGACCCTCTGGACCCATGGATTTACCAAACTCTCTCCCACACAAACAGAGAGAGAGAGAGAGAGAGAGAGAGAGAGAGAGAGAGAGAGAGAGAGAGAGAGAGAGAGAGAGAGAGAGAGAGAAAGAGAGAGAGAGAGAGAAAAAGAGAGAGAGAGAGAGAGAGAGAGAGAGAGAAAGAGAGAGAGAGAGAGAGAAAGAGAGAGAGAGAGAGAAAGAAAGAGAGAGAGAGAGAGAGAGAGAGAGAGAGAGAGAGAGAGAGCTGTAGATAAGAGAGAGCTGTAGATAAGAGAGAGAGAAGCTGTAGATTCACGGATTTAATAAACTCTCTCTCACACACACACACACACACACACAAAGAGAGAGAGACAAAAGCTCTGGATTCATAGATTTACCAAACACACAGACACATACGCACACACACACACAATGTACGTACCATAATCAGCCGGGCTGGTGCCGGGGTAGAAAGCGGTGGAGCTGGCCACTTGATACTGCTGCGGGGTCACGTATGAAGGACGGTACTGTGTGAGAAACAGCAGATTCATCACAAACACACACACACACACACTCATACACAATCCCCATTTCAGAGCATTTTACCCTCCGCGCAACAATCCTGCCGTCTTTTTTTAAAGGTGCACAATTGGGAATGGTAGAGATGCTCAGCTGACACAGAGGCACAGAGCTTAAAAACAGCAGGAGCGGTCAGCACAATCAATACACCCAAGACTGTGTGTGTGTGTGTGTGTGTGTGTGTGTGTGTGTGTGTGTGTGTGTGTGACATGTATTGTGGTTTACTAAAACTTTAAAAAAAGAAAAAAATTGTTCCTCAAAGAAATGCATGTGTAGGTATACATATACATATACATACACATATACATACACACAGTGCATCCGAAAAGTGTTGATAGCGCTTGACTTTTTCCACATTTGTTTATGTTACAGCCTTCTTCCAAAATTGATTAAACTCATTGATTTCCTCAACATTCTACACACAATCCCCCATAATGACAATGTGGAAAAGGAGTTTTTGAAATTGTTGCAGATTTATTTATAATAAAAAAGCTGTAAGATAACATGTACATCAGTATTCACTGCCTTTGGTGTGAAGCTCTACATTGAGCTCAGGTTCATTCTGTCTCCACTGATCATTCTTGAGATGATTCAGCTTCATTGGAGTTCACCTGTGGTCAATTCAGTTGATTGGACATGATTGGAAAAGGCTACACCTGTCTATAAAAGGGCCCTGGGTTGACAGTGCATGTCAAAGCACAAACCAAGCATGAAGACAAAGGGATTGTCTGTAGACCTACGAGACAGGATCGTCTCTAGGCAAAAGGCTGGTGAAGCTTACAGAAACATTTCTGCTGCCCTGAAAGTCCCAATGAGCACAGCGGACGCCATCATCCGTAAGTGGAAGATGTTTAACCATCAGGACTCTTCCTAGAGCTGGCCGGCCATCTAAGCTGAGTGATCGGGGGAGAAGGGCTATAGCCAGGGAGGTGATCAATAACCCTGTGGAGAGAGGAGAAGCTTACAGAAGGACAACCATCTGTGCAGCAATCCACCAATCAGGCCTGTATGGTGGAGTGGCCAGACGGAAGACACTCCCCGCCTGGAATTAGCCAAAAGGCATCTGAAGGACACTCAGACCATAAGAAACTAAACTCTCTGCTCTGATGAGACTCAAATTGAACTCTATGGAGTGAATGCCAGGCGTTACGTCTGGAGGAAAGCAGGCAGCGCTCATCATCAGGCTAACAACATTCCTACAGTGAAGCATGGTGGTGGCAGCATCATGCTGTGGGGGTGTGTTTCAGCAGCAGGAGCTGGAAGACTAGTCAGGATAGAGGGAAAGATGAATGCAGCAATGTACAGAGACAACCTGAATGAAGACCTGCACAAGAGTGCTCTTGACCTCAGACTGGTGAGACGGTTCATCTTCCAACAGGACAATGAGCCAAAGCACACCGCCAAAATATCAATGGAGTGGCTTCACAACAACTCGATTAATGCCTTTGAGTGGCCCAGCCAGAGCCCAGACCTGAATCCCATAGAACATCTCTGGAGAGATCTGAAAATGGCTGAACACCGTCACTTATCATCCAACCTGATAGAGCTTGAGAGGTGCTGCAAAGAGGAATGGGCAGAAATTCCCAAAGACTGGTGTGCAGAGCTTGTGCATCATATTCAGAAAGACTTGAGGCTGTAATCACTGCCAAAGGTGCATCAATGAAGTATTGAGCAAAGGCAGTGAATACTGATGTACATCTGATTTATCAGCTTTTTATTTTAATAAATTTGCAACAATTTCAGAAACTCTTTTTCCACATTGTCATTATGGAGTAGTGTGTAGAATGTTGAGGAAATCAATGAAGTTAATCCATTTTGGAATAAGGCTGTAACATAAACAAATGTGGAAAAAAGGAAGCGCTATCATTACTTTCAGGATGCACTGTATGTCCTGGTAATGCAGATAGAGGGTTGAGCATTGGGTTCACCCACTTCACAATAACAAAAACAAAACAAAACAAAAAGCTAGATGCTATAAAACACTAATTTGGTGCAGTTAAATATCAACTTCGATATAATTAGCCCTGGGAGTAAGTATTATCCAATAATTATAATTTAATATAATTAAATAGTTTTTGACAACTCATAATAAAAAAAATGTATTAATAAAGAGCTGCATTGTGGGATTTGTGTCGGACAAAATTCTCTTAAAAATCAGCATTTAACAGAACAACCAAACTATAAAGTGCACAATCTCCGCACACAGCAACTCTCCAGTGTTTTGAGTGTAGGTGTCTTACCTGGCCAGATATATAATAAGCCGCGCCTTGTGAGTTGGGGAAGCTGATTGGCTGCTGGGGAATCATCATCATCTGGGAGGGGCCAGGCTGGAACACGTGAGGGGGGCGGGCTGCATGTGGAGGGGGAATGGGCTGAGGGGCGGAGCTTGTCTGGACACGCCCAGAATTGGTGGGTAAAGTGGGCCGACCGGCATAGTACGGCTGAAACCAGAGAACATAGACAAGCTTGACTATTAAAGAAAAATGCCACTTGAGTATTAAAATGCCATTAATATGCACAAAGATTGTTGATGATGTCACCATTTCTCATTTAAATCAATCAATATCACCATATCACTACTAATAAAAACAAAACTAATCATAAATTGGATAAATACAATGAATTTTTTTTTTGTATATTTACGGACTAGCGGAAAAAAAAGCTTTCAATACCCAAAACACACTTGCAGCCAATCAGCAGCATGAGGCGTGTCTAACTACTGTCGTGCAGATATCAAAAGGGACAAGGCCTGTTGGTTTATGGGCGTGTTTATTTTAGTGGTTTTAAATAACAACATCTTTGGGTAAAATTGCTTTTGTGGACCTTTAACAAAATATTTTAATTAATTTGTCTGCAATGATATTAAAATTTCCATACAGGAGACAAAAACTATAGTTTATGATAATTAAACACTAGTATGCTGAGTGCATTTTTTTTCTGGGAGCCATAGGTCTTTTTCATGGACGGTATGTAAATATATTTATATATATGTATATATATATATATATATATATATATATATATATATATATATATATATACATGTGTGTGTGTGTGTGTGTATGTATGTATATATATGTATGTGTGTGTGTGTGTGTATATACACACACACACACACATACATATATATATACACATACATACACACACACACACACACACACACACACACACACACACACACACACACACACACACACACACACACACACACACACACAAACACACATATATATATATATATATATATATATACATATATATACATACATATATACATATATATATACATACATATATACATATATATATACATATATATATATACATATATATATATGTATATATATATATATATATATATATATATATATATATATATATATATATATACATACATATACATATATATATACACACATATATATATATATATATATATATATATATATATATATATATATATATATATATATATATGTAGGAAAAAAACCTTTAAGCTGTTGTGCATCTTTATGAATGAATCTGACTCAAATGATTCATTCAGTTCAAAATGAAACAGCTGTTGCTCTGAGATGCACAAAAGTTCTCCATCAAAAAATTACGGAAAATATGATAAAAAAAGAAATTGTACTTGTTTGTGAATCTTGTATAAGCCACATCAAAAACATATTTTTGACAGTGCTGATATTTACGAAAATGGCACTTTTGCGTCTGTAATACCGACTGTGTCATTGCTATAAACATGACAATAAAACTGCTAGCAGGTGATGCAAATCTTGCAGGATGTGTTCAAAATGACTGATTTATTTAGAAATTTACCAACCGAGTTTCATCATGAACGAATCACCGACTCAAATGATTACTTCAGAATCAGATTCGTTCAGGACTGGTTAAGCTCTGAGTTGCACAAACGTTCTGCTCCAACTTTCAACTATTTTAATCAGCGAAATAAAAATATACAGAAAATACGCTGAAAAAAATGTAACCATCACTGACTCAAATGATTCATTCAGAATCAGATTCATTCAAGATGAAACAGGTGAAGCTATGGGATGCACAATTTTAGTTAGTGAAACAAAAAAACACCCAGAAAATACAAAGAGAAAACGTAACTACTCAATTCTGGTTGTGAAACTTGTATAAAATCAAAATCACATCTGTGACAGTGCAGATATTTAGGAAACGACACTTGTTTGTCTGATATTGATTTAGCCATGCATTTTAAAATTCTAAACATAGATTCCTATCAGGGTACACACACCGGCGCCGCGAGTCAGTGGCAATCCACAGCACCCAGCTACGACTCATGACACTGTTCATATTTCTGCCGCACCACAGAGTGCCATCGGAACAGTTTCATTTTTAATAACATGTGTATGTGCACGTCTGGTGTCCGATACTTCCAACTGTCAGCTGCGCACCATGTCACGACACTGAGCCGTGCATCCGGTGTGTGACGCCTAGTTTTACTGGCATAAACATGACATTAAAACCGCAAGTAGGCGTCTCAAATCTTGCATGATGTGATCAAAACAGCTGATTCCTTTAGAAATAACCAACCGAGAGTCTTCATGAATGAATCACTGACTCAAATGATTCATTCAGAATCAGATTCATTCAAGATGAAACAGGTGAAGCCATGGGATGCCCTATTTTAATTAGTGAAACGAAAAAAAAAACTAGAATACGAAGAAAAACGTAACTACTAAATTCTGAACTTGTTTTTAAACTAGGTGGCGCCAATCATGCATGATGTGTTCAACACAACTGATTTGACAACACAACTGAAGCTGTATCTGAAATCGCACACTTTCATACTATATAGTATGTGAGCCGCGTAGTATGTCCGAATTCATAGAATTCGAAAAACAGTATGTAAGAAGCACCTGGATGAGTTACTACTTTCGGCGAATTTCTGAACTGCGCATTAGATGGATGCTACGCTGAATTCATAAATAGGAATGAAGCGAGGCAACTGACGCGGGTAGGTCACGCGATAATGGCAAAATGGAGAATGTAGTATGTCCGAGTTCCATCCATACTACTGACATTCATACTGTATAGAACGTACTTTTCTAATGGTTGAGTAGTACGTATAAATTCAAATGCAGCACCTACTGAGTAGTAGGCGATTTGGGACGCAGTCTGCAAGTCTTCATGAATGAATCACTGAATCGATTGATTCATTCAGATTCATTCAAACACAAATCCAAACAGGGACATTAGTATCTCTCATAACTTGAATTATCTATTCTTTTGCACTGTTATGACAGTGGCTTTGATGTTTTTTTGGTAAAGTGATTTTTAACAATATTTTACCCATTTAAATATTATTGTTATTTAAATAAAAAAAAAGTAAAGTAATTTTTTTTTATATTTTACCAATTTAAATAACAATAACACCAATATTTTAGTCAAATATTGCTCCTCATGCACAGAATTATTAATAAGCCTAACATGGATTATTACAAATATTTATTGGGTTTTACTTTGATGCACATTTGCAAAGGTGAAAAAAAACCATTGAGTGTTACCTGCAGTGACCTGAATCCTCCCTTCAGCAGCACCAAACGCACGCACACACGCACACACACACACACACACACACACACACACACACACACACACAGCAGAAGAGCAAGAGAGATGAAGAGTGTGTGTTACCCACCGCACAGACAGTTAGAGGAACACAGATGCATGCAAACAAACAAGCATTTCTAGCAGAAACATACTCTATATTCTAGGAAGGACACCTAGTGGTTGAAATAGATAATGCAGTATAAATTCAAAACTTGTTTGAGTCTGTGTGTGTACTTGTGATTGTGTGTGTGTGTGTGTG
>NC_141035.1:49002500-49027500 GCF_052040795.2 Danio rerio
CTAACTCACACACGCACATGCGCACTCGCATACACATATGCGCACTCACTCACACACACTTGCACATGCCTATGCTGTATGCTCACACACATACATGCATGCATGCATGCTTGCTCGCTCACACACACATGCACACTCACATCCTCACTAGGCATGAGCCGGTACATGATTCTGACAGTATGATAACCTTGGAAATTTTTACAGTATGACGGTATTGAGATTACTGCTCTAAAATATATATTCTTTTTAAATGTCTGGATTAAAAAAACTAACTTTTTTCTCCTTAGAAAACAATATATTTTATTTTTTGAAAGATTGATAATATTTTGGAGCAGTAAAAATGTCAGAAACAAATAATTTAAATAAATCAGTGACTTCTGCTGTCTTCATTAGTTTCAAAAACACTGATTTCTTTACAATTTACAACGGCAGATACTGCTGTCCTATAAAACAAAAAAAGTAAATAAAAAATCTTACTCATACCTTAGAAACGGTATTACACAAAAGGTTTTAAAACCTTGACTTTTCCAAACCGCGGTATACCTTGAAAACAGTGACCGTCCCATGTCCAATCCTCACAGACACACAAAACACACAGATGCTCACACACATACTTATATATATACACACACACACACACACACACACATTAGAGCTGCACAATTAATCGTTAAAAGATCGGAATCTCGATTCGACCCCTAGACGATCTTAATCCAGCATTTCTACGATTCTGCCAATCATATTTTCAAGTAGGCTTGGGCGGTATTTCGGTATTATGGTATACCGCGGGATCTAAAAATAGCAACGGTGTCAGTTTCAATACCGTTATACCGTCATAAAATATTAAATATCCTTTATTTAATGCCTACAAAAACGTATGTGTGATTGTCATCACGGGACAGTGTGGAGGAGAGAGAGAGAGGAAGAGGGAGAGGGAAGGGGAGAGGGAGGGGGAGAGAGGGAGGTGTGACGTGACGTGTCGCGCTTCAAAGTGTCCTGCAGTTTGGCAGTTTCGACTGAACAGAAGGGAGACGTGGCTAATATGAACGAGAGGTCTGCATTAGAGCTAAAGATCTTTGCCCAAACCCGGCGAGACCCGAAAAAATCCAAATCCCTGCATTAAAATCCATCCCTGCAAAGGTGAAACAAATGATGTAGTAGTAAAAAAAAAGCGAATTATTACGGCGGTCAAGCCAGTCACTAGCTCAGAAAGAGCGCATTCCAGCCGCAGGTATTTCGCGGTCGCTCATACACTGCGTATTACGGTAGAGCCCTAAACCGCAAGCTGACAGGTAAAAAGACGAGGCCACTCGCTACAGTGAAACTGCTGTCATGGAAAATTAAATGGATGTTCCTGACTGGTAGAAGATGAATAAACAATCCAACCCAAAACTTGCAAAATCAGCCAGGTCAGAACTCTGCATCTCGACCTGTAGCTGCAGTAAAGGGTGTTCAGCTGCTGGACCCCGTGAGCGCAGGACTGCGCTAAAGCCTGTGGATTTAATAATGTTCCTCCACAAACACACGTAGCCTAATCTTGGTGAGTAAAGGGTTTTTCAATTATAAATAAATATTAATTAAACCATATAATCATAATGTAGACAGAGTATACAGGCTAATGGTGGCATTATTCTATTATTATTCAGTTTCACCGCCGCCTTAATGCCAGATTGTGAAGAGAAGTGGAGAAACAAACCTTGCAGAGCCTTTATCTTAATTTCGTTATTGCCAAAATACCCGTCATCATTTAGAGTTTATTTTAATTTGATTTGTTAAGAAAGATTTTTTTTCATTTGTGTGTTGGCCAATTTAAAGGCTAAGTGCATGTACCTAGACCTATAGAGTGCTGATATGTTACGATGTTACAGAGGACTTACTTTATTTCTTTGTTCCAACTTTCAAGTGGCACATAGCCTAGTCTACGTTTGTTACGAATAAATGATGTTAAAACATATAAATGACTCATTCTTGAAAAAATGCAATAGAGCTGTGTGCATGAGCACATTTGAATAATGTCGGGCTGTAAATGGGTTCGGGCTTTATAAAGCTGTCAATCAAACTGTACCTGTCGGACTCGGGACCTATCGGGTATAATTTTTATGGCCCGATTACAGCTCTGCATTCCCGCTGCAGTACCGCGGGAGCCGGCCAGATTTCTTATGGTGTGGGAGTAAATTTCTGAATAAATCGCGGGAGAGATGTGCGTGTGAGAGAGAGAGAGGTGCTGTGCGTCTCTGTCTCTGTCTGTCTGTCTGTCTGTCTGTCTGTCTGTCTGTCTGTCTGTCTCTCTCTCTCTCTCTCTCTCTCTCTCTGACCGCAAGCCTAAGGTCGCATAGAAGGTATTCAGTTTCTGAATGGTTTAGGCTCAAGCCAACAGTTTGCTGATGGTGTCTGAGCCTTACGTCATAATTTTTTTTATTACGCCGGTAATACCGGAAACCGGGGTAAAATATGGAGGCGGTTTGACGGTATCAAAATTTGGATACCGCCCAAGCCTATTTTCAAGTTCAGGAGAGAAGAAAAGGCGGCTGCACGAGTCTTTTCATTGTTTCACACACGTTGCTCAGTGACATTGACACCTCCAAATGAGTCACATACTGTATTTATAAGGTATAATTCACCTAAAAATGTCCTTTTTGTCTTAATATAATGATGTTTTCGCGATCGGGAAATCACACGTGACATGAGCTGCTGACCGTGAGCTGTTATCACAGAGAGGGCACGCGCTTAATGATAGACACGCGCGCGCGTCTACTTTAGTGAACACAACCTGCATATGTTGCGAGTAACAGGTAATACAGTTGTAAATAATATTCAGTTTGTGGCAGAGTGATCGTTTGGGAGCCGCGCGCAAAGTATGAACAAGCACTTAGCAGTCAGAATGAAACCGAAAGTGTGCACTTCATTTAAATGATCAAATCACATTTTAGAGTTTCTTTCATAGCGTACCCACAGCTGTGCATGAAAATAAATGTTTACAATGTCAGTATAACTACTCTAGCCTATATATTGTTGAATATAATCTGATAATGGCAAATTTCAGATTTTACCAGTGAATAAATTTGTCTAATATGACGGATTGCAAGCATATATCTCAAACATAACAATTCAACATCAGAATTATAAGTAGAATAGAATTATTTATAGAAACCAGTAGATCTACACATAATATTATTATCGATGTTGTGCCATATGTTTGTTTTTACCATACCTTTATTCTACATCTACAGAATCGTGAGAAAATCGTGATCTTTATTTTAAGCAAAAAAAAAAAAAAAAAAAATCGCGATTCTCATTTTAGCCAGAATCGTGCAGCTCTAATACACATATATCTACATGGTTTCTGTACATTGCGGGGCGCCACGCCAAAATTCATCCTGCCACGGCTACATTACAGCTTTACATTCAAAACATTCAGTCGTGGGTTTTTTTTTTTGTAACAGCACCAAAATGTATTAAAGGGTTAGTGAATTATTACAGCGCAAACTTTTCTGTAACCGTAGTAGTGATGTGCGATATTTGTTTAACCCTTTAAGGTTACGTGCTTGACTGACTGACTGGCTGGCTGACTGACAGGCGTGTGATGCGTTAGGCCAGCAAACACGATGTATAGCCCTTTCACTTTACTTCAGGACACATTAATACCACTCTGTAGGTCGATTAGAGACATTAGGGCTAGGGTTGGGTACCGAAACAGGTATGCACCGAATCAAATCAGCATATGAATTTCGGTGCCTAATTTCGGTGCTGCAACAAGAACGTAAAGCAGGTCACGCACCAGAAGCGCCCAGCCACAGATACAGCAGTGTGTCTGTGATGTACGTCATCACACAAGTGACATGATCACGCTCTTTACGGCTGAGCACTGAAATTCATTCAGTGACAAATAATACTATGTATAAGATCTTATATATATATATATATATATATATATATATATATATATATATATATATATATATATATATATATATATATATATATATATATATATATATAGGGATGCTCAAAATAATCGATTAACTGTTAACCGAAAGGGTGCGAATGTGATCGATTAATCAGTTAAACGACTAAAATTATTATTTTATATATTTTTAGTTTGGCTGCATAAGGGGCCGATTGAATGCGCCATTGCGTTAAGAGGGGCATCTTTTGCACGGGGCTCATCCCAGAGCAGCAGTTTGTGTTGTCAAGACAACTACAGAGAACTTTTAAAGAGCATGGTTTCCGCTACATTCATTCTTCCATGGCGGGGACCAAAATGCATCCCGCCACGGCTACATACCCATTCAAAACATTCAGTCATTGTTGTTGTTTTTAATAGCGAATTATAATCGCATCAAGACGTATTAAAAGGAAAGTGGATTATAACAGCGCAAACTTTTCTGTAACCGTATAGTGCTGTGCACTGTCTGTTTAACCCTTTGGCGTTATGTGCTGACTGACTGACTGTCAGGTGCGCGATGCGTGAGGCCAGCAAACACGCAGAAGCTTTCAGTTAAGATGAACACAGTTTCTATAGTTATACTTTATTTATAGATAAAGTATGACTCTGCATACAATCACTCTATCTTGCTGGAGTTTATAGCCGTTTCGCTTTAATTCAGGACGCATTATTGCCGCTCTGAAGGTCTAATCGCTGTTTTAAGTTATCCAGAGCTGTATGAATGTACAAATCTTGAATATCATAATATTATTAAATATTACAATTTTATTAACATATACAGCAACACTTTTGCACAATCGATACCCAGCTGATTCAGTCGTTTCATAAGAGGACCGCGCTTCTTCTCTTCTCTTTTTCTTGTCAAAATAAAGGCAGTGAGGTGCGCCTCGCGTTTTTGGAATGAAAAAAGCACCTTAGCTGTGGTCGGCCACTTGTTCAACTGCAAGACATACTTAACTTGCGGGACGATAACGTATAACCCGTGCCTACAGACACATTTGCCAAAGAAGCAAAATGGAAGAAGAATATTGCTTGAAACAGACGTGTTGATGCCAAAAAAAGCGCTGATGTTGACCTGAATCTCCGTCATAAACGCAACAAACAGGCTTTACCTTTTATTTTACAGCTTATAAAGCATGTTTGCACATTAATGCAATATCATATTTAAACAACAAAACCGTTTAAAAAAAGTCAACATATGCGCGCGTGTTGTTGTCTTTTCATCACGCAGCACCCGCACTTGATGGAGAGAAAGGAAACCACGTCAAGACATAATCTTTAAAATAATTAATTCTATTAAAAATGTAAAAGGTTTTGTGATTATAATAATAACAGCGGGGCATTAAATAAATGCATATTTTCCGTGGAGCGAGCGATTTGAGGAAGTCTGCTATTTTATTTGACGGAAGACAAAAATATGATTGGAAAAAAAACAGCCTATGCCGATTATTAAAAAGGATAAGTCAGTGTTTTCGATTTGTAATATAAATTTATTATTTAAGTGGAAAATAATTTAGGGCAGTAATATTTATTTTATTAATTTTATTTAGTTTATTCTGTTCCTCTGTGCTAAACATTGCAGGTGCGTGAAAATGCTCTGTTGTTCTGTTCTATTATTAATATGCTAACATATAAAAATAAATCAGTATTTTAAAATGCAATATTTAATGTGTCAGACACAAAATAGACACGTCAATTTGTTTAATATAAAATTAATAGTAATCTGACCAGTTAACCGTTAATAACCGATTAATGAGCGGCGGTTGTCGGTTAGCAAAATTAACCGAAATGAGCATCCCTAATTTATATATATATATATATATATATATATATATATATATATATATATATATATATATATATATATATATATATATATATATACATATATACATACATATATATATATATATGCAAATTTATATCAAAATCATATTTCATCATATCATATCATCGTTATTGAACAAAATTCTAATCGCAATATATATTGATATTGAATTATTGTCCAGCTCTAAGCGAAATGAACCGCCAACTTATCCAGCATATGTTTTACGCAGCGGATGCCCTTCCAGATGCAACCTAGCTCTGGAAAACACCCATACACTCAGAATCAAATGTTCACCATCACATTTAAGCACTCAACATTGTTGTACATTACTAATCAATTCAGTTTATTGTAAATTATATACATTTCTTGTGTATTATTCTAATTTACTTCATTAAAATGAAGGAACAGCCTCAATTTCCATCAGCAGACTTGCGAACATCAGGTAAGAGAGAAACATGAATAATAAAACAAACATTCTGATGATCGAGAGCTGGACAATTTCCTACAAGCGCTCTGTCTTGGTGTTTCCTTCGAGAGCTTGATCATGACACACACTCATGCAGACCTTTGGAGTGTGTTGCCATTGGATACAGAACTGCAGCGTGAGACAGTAATGCGACAGTCATGCAGGAGTGACTAAAACTTCACACACAAACATACTCGCTCCGTCACTGTACACACTCACCATGAACTCTGACCTCACACACACACACCAGTCACAACAGCAAAAGCTAATACAATCAGATGGCAAGAGCACAGAATAAATCAGGGGTGTCCAAACTCAGTCCTGGAGGTTTGGTGTCCTGCAGATTTTAGATCCAACTTGACTCAACACACCTGCAAGGATGTTTCTAGAACGCCTAGTAAGAGCTTGATTAGCTAACCCAGGTGTGTCTGACTGGGGTTGGAAGTAAACTTTGCAGGACACTGGCCCTCCAGGACTGAGTTCAAGCACCTCTGGTCTAAATGCATATAAATGCAAGCAGATACAATACAATACATGAGGAACTCTGAATCTGCGTCTCATTTCAGAGTCTGCTACTGTCCACTGGAGGTCGTATTTCGGTCACAGACGCATGCTTTGAGAGTCTTCCTGACTGAATGAATTAAATACTCTGTTTTCCACCAAGGCAACTCAGAGTTAGGGCTGCTCGATTTTGGAAAAAATCATAATCATGATTATTTTGGTCATAATTGTAATCACGATTATTCAAAACGATTATCAGTTGAAGTCAAAATTATTCGCCCTTCTGTGAATTTATTGTTATATATAAATATTTTTCAAATTATGTTTAACAGAGGTTGTTTTTTTTACAGTATTTCCTCTCATATTTTTTTCTTCTGGAGAAAGGCTTATTTGTTTTATTTCAGCTTGAATAAAAACAGATTTAAATATTTTGAATTCTGTTGTAATAGCTCAATATTATTAGCCCCCTCAAGCAATATATATTTTTGATTATCTGCAGAAGAAACTACTGGTATATAATGACTTGCCTATTTACACTAATAAAGCCTATGAATGTCACTTTAAGCTGAATACTAGTATCTTGAAAAACATCTAGTAAAATATAATGTACTGTCATCATAGCAAAGATAAAAGAAATCGGTTATCAGTGATGAGTTATTAAATCTGTGATGATTAAACTGTGCTTTAAGCATCTTCACTGTATTTTTGATTTTATTATTGATTAATGATGTAAACAGTCGGCAGCAGCAGGAATATCGCACGCTGTCACTTTAAGAATAGTGCGGCTCTGATATGGTTTCTCTTTCTCGTGTCTTTTGATTCTCAACTTGTTAGTTTATTACACAAATGAGGGTTAATATGAATAATCACTAAACACCGCGCTCTGACACAAATGTGCATGTATTTCACCATTAAAGCGCTCACATTAAGATCGCGTTAGATGTGTGTGTGCTCTGCTGTCCGAGGCCAAGCGCGGCGCGCAAACGCACAGACACACACACACACACACATACATACATACATACATACATACATACATACATACATACATACATACATACGCTACCTGTCCGAGGCTAAGCTCGGCGCGCACACACATAACGTGCTGCAAAAGTTACATTACAGCTTATGCTTTTAGTCATTTTCACGTGGAACTGAGCTTTGCACAGCAACACATGTGTACAACTGGAAAGGGGGCTGTATGTGATTGAATAATCGCTTATTTCGATTAATGGTTTTTCATAATCGTTACAAGCCGAAATCGGATTTTTGATTAACTGCACAGCCCTACCCGGAGTGCTGAAATTAGGACTGTGCAATTAACCGAAAATCCGATTTTGATTTCGGCTTGTAATGATTAAGAAAAACCATTAATCGAGATAACCGATTATTCCATCACGTACCGCCCCCTTTCCAGTTGTACACGTGTGAAAACTCCTCTGCAAAGCTTAGTTCCACGTGAAAATGACTAAAAGCATGAGCTGTAATGTAACTTTTGCAGCACGGGATGCGCATTATTCATATTTTTAAAAGTGCAAGAGCACGTGCTGTTGTGTGTGTGTGTGTGCCGTGCTTAGCCTCGGACAGCAGAGCACACACACATCTAACGCAATCATAATGTGAGTGCTTTAATGGTGAAATACATGCACATTTGTGTCAGAGCGCGGTGTTTAGTGATTATTCATATTAACCCTCATTTGTGTAATAAACAAACAAGTTGAGAATCAAAAGACACGAGAAAGAGAAACCATATCAGAGCCGCACTATTCTTAAAGTGACAGCGTGCGATATTCCTGCTGCTGCCGACTGTTTACATCATTAATCAATAATAAAATCAAAAATTCAGTGAAGATGCTTAAAGCACAGTTTAATCATAACAGATTTAATAACTCATCTCTAATAACTGATTACTTTTATCTTTGCTATGATGACAGCACATTATATTTTACTAGATGTTTTTCAAGATACTAGTATTCAGCTTAAAGTGACACAAAGGCTTTATTAGAGTAAATAGGCAAGTCATTATATAACAGTAGTTTCTTCTGCAGACAATCAAACATCTATATTGCTTGAGGAGGCTAATAATATTGAGCTATTAAAATAGGTTTCAAAATATTCAAACCTGCTTTTATTCTAGCTGAAATAAAACAAATAAGCCTTTCTCCAGAAGAAAAAATATGAGAGGAAATACTGTAAAAAAAAAAAACCTCTGTTAAACATCATTTAAAAAATATTTATATATAACAATAAATTCACAGAAGGGCGAATAATTTTGACTTCAACTGATAATCGTTTTGAATAATCGTGATTACAATTATGACCAAAATAATGGTGATTATGATTTTTCCCATAATCGAGCAGCCCTAGCTGAAATATAACTGGCTAAACTGGCAGTGGGCGGGTTAAAGGAACCAAAACAAAGAAATTAAAATGCTCTATATTCTAACACTAATAACGCACTGTAGTGATACATGTAGGTTATTAATTGTGGAGTTATTTACTGTTGG
Organism: Danio rerio; assembly: GCF_052040795.2. Lineage (NCBI taxonomy): Eukaryota > Metazoa > Chordata > Actinopteri > Cypriniformes > Danionidae > Danio > Danio rerio. The sequence continues at coordinate 49,011,749 of NC_141035.1, forward strand.
ATAAGCAAATGACAAGTACCATGGTATTAGGAAGGTATTTCTAAGTAATACTGCTATACTGTCATCATCAGAAAGCTTTATTTAATGAGGAACCATTTATTTACCATGTGACGATACCACTGTTTTACAATGGTACGCATTCAAAACACACGAGAACACTGCGTTCATTTAATACATACTATGCACATCATTTTAGGATTTATACCACAGTAATCCACTAAATATTAACATCAATATGCATTATCTGCTCTGCCTATTCATTTACAATGGTAAATGCAAAAAATATAGCTACACAAATACTGTGGTAACACAATGGTAAAGTAAATATTCCACAGCATTAAAATGCTCTTTTTTCTCAAACTAGTAATACATTGTCGTGATATATTTAGGTTATTAATTGTGCAGTTATTATATGCAGTAGCACCAGAGTAAAGTAATTAAAATGCTCTATTTTCTAATAGTAATAACCAGGGCTTTACATTAACACCCGCCAACCCGCCAAAATTGCGGGTAGATTTCGGCAGTGGCGGGTAAGACAGACAGTCCCACTAGCTACTTCGGCTGGTTGAATATAATTTTCCCAGATAGTAATTCTTAAAAGCAGGGTTTGACAATAAGGATGGTCCAATAATATGCGTGCACAGGTGATCTTAGAATTGAGAAGCAACACGACTGACAAAAATAATTGCGTTCGCAACTTCGCGCGAGCAAACCAGGTGAATACCGAATAAGATGATAATCACTCGCATTAACACCCCATTCACATGAGGCGTCAACGCTTCCCATTCACTTTGCATACGCTCAAAACACAAAAAAAAACCTTGTTTGTTTCAAACTCTGCACACAGTTATCATGATTTATCCCACAGTAAACTACTAAATATTCAAACTACTAACATTATGCATTGCATATTTATTTACCCTGGAAAATGTAAGGAATATGGTTACAAAAATACTGTGGTAGCAGCACCATAGTAAAGTAATAGTAAAATAAAATGCTCTATATTCTAACTCTAATGAGGAACCATGTATTTACCATGTTTTACAATGGTACACATTCAAAACACAAGAGAACACTGTGTTTGTTTAATACATACTATGCACATCATTTTAGAATTTACACCACAGTAATCCACTGAAGATTTACATTTATGCATTGCATATTCACTTACCATGGTAAATACAAGGGATATGTTATAAAAATACTGTGGTATCACAGTGGTACAATAGTGATTTATTTAGGTTATAAATCGAGTTATTTATTGTTGCATAAGCATATGAAGAACACATATTATTAATCATATTACTGTACTGTCATCATGTGAAAGCTTTAGTTTAATGAGGACACATGGTCAAAACATGGTATGATACCACTGTTTTACAATGATACACGTTCAAGAAAGCAACTTGTTCGTTTAATAGATTTTATGCACATCATTTTTAGGATTTATACCACAGAAATCCACTGAATAATTACATCAATATGCATCATATGCTTTACTTATTTACCATGGTAAATGCAAAGAATACAGTTACACAAATACTGATGTGGCACAATGCTAAAGTAAATATTACACAGCACTAAATGCTCTATATTCTAACACTAATAATACACTGTCGTGATATATTTAGGTTACGAACTGTTGTTGGGTAAGCATATGACAAGTACCATGGTATCAGGGAGGTACCATAAAATCATATTACTGTACTGTCATCATCTGTAAGCTTTAGTTTAATGAGCACACATGGTAAAAACATGGTATGACCGTGCTTCGGGGAAATGAGGCACCTGTCACACACACATATTGATCTTCAGGCCAGATTGAGTCACTCAACTTACTGCGTCGATCAAACACACGAACACACACACACACATCTACAGCGCATACATATACATACACACGCGCGCACTCACACCCACAGAAAAGCGCTGATTTCACACAGAAACAAACCGAAGCTGTTTACCGTTTATCTTTTTCTCTGTCGGTGTGTCTCACTGTTCGGTAACGCGAGACGTGCAGCGCGTCGCCATGTTCGCTTGCGCATGCGCATGCCGGGACAAAGCACGTGGGTCACGCGCATGCACAGACGCGGCCTCTATTTTACTGTCTTTTATCCTAGTGGGCCTGTTCAGCTCTTATCTACTAATATACACTTATTTATTTATTTATTTATTTATTTATTTATTTATTTATTTATTTATTTATTTTGCAAAAAAAAAAACTGTTGACAAGTTTGTAGCAATATTTGTTTACAATACAGAATATAAATTACATTGTCAATGAAAAAGAGATAGGAGAGAGAAAGATAGAAGAAAACAAAAGAATAAACAACATGATTTAAACTTGAGGGTAAGACATTTAAGAATCAAGAACAGTAAATTAAAGTCATTACAAAATGAAATAGTTCTTTTTGCTTTATTTTTAGATAATGAAATTAATATTATATAATGACTAAATTCTTGCAAAAACAGGAAAATATGGTTTAGTATTAGTAAATTTGCATTTGTGAATATGGAATTTACATAGAAAATAAATTTATAACAAAACAAGCATTTAAACTTTTTCAAAAATTGTTTTATAGGATAAAATTTGATAATCATTTAAAAGACACTTCTTTGACCTTGTTGGTGAGAAAATATTTTTGTTGCAAAGACCATATTTTTCCCATATCAAATCTCTCTATATATTATTCCAATAAGAGATTACAGGGGACAATGTAGCAACATTTTTTAATAAATATAAATCTAATTTTGTCATCTTTTTTGTTTGAAAAACAAATTTTACCTACAAACGTTTTTGTCGGATCAGAAAGGTACACTTTTTTAGGAGGGAGATGAATGCTACTTTGAAAGAGCATAGTAATTCCTGGGGCCTGTTTCAGAAAGGAGGTTAAGTGAAAACTCAGAGTATTTTAACCCTGAAATGAGAGAAACTCTGGGTTTTCCATTTCAAAATGGCAGGTTTGTTAAACTGGAGAAAGCAGGGTAAGTCAAGCCTGTTTCTGAAATAAAGATAACTTTAACTCAGAGTCAGTTACTGTGGTAACTTACTCTGTGAATCTAACCTGGTCAGAAGCAGGTTTTATTCTCTAAACTCAGAGTTTCTGTCGGTCTCCTGCCCTTTTTTAAAGATGAAGCGGTATTTCTCGCCTTAGCCTTACATTTCCACACACCTATTTAAATGCTCATTTTGGATACGTGCATAAAAACGATTGATAGAAACGTCATGATGCACATAACTTTTTAAAATATGCATAAAAAACGCGCATAACTGAGTAGGATAAACTTTTATTCGATAGAAAATGTGCGCATAAACTACGATGGAAACACTTTTACTGAACAAATTACAGTATGTACATTAAAAAGGCCCCTGATGTTAAAGCTCCCAAAACAATAGCGAAACTTTTTGGACTTACTGGGGCCTGTTTCAGTAAGGAGGTTCAAACAACTCGGAGTTTAAACTTGAACTCTGAGTTGATTTACCGAGAGATTAAAAACTCAGAGTTTTTGGTTTCAGAACAGCTGATCCGAGTTAGACCAATCAACTTAGAGTAGACCAACTCAGAGTTAAACGCGCACACTGTGACTATAAAAAGGCATTATCAATGGAGCGCAGATATTACGAGTGACCATGGCAACAACTTAAAAAAAGAGATCAGCATTTCTTTCTCCGGCTGAACTTGATCTGCTCATGCTAAATTATATCAAATTTGAGAGTATAATTAAAAAGAAGCAGCCATCAGTGAAACAGACAGTTAGCGTGAGAAAACAGCTGCTCAAGTTAATGCGTAATTTTTAATTAAAAGTATTTAAATATTTAAGTATAATAAAATATGTAATGATAAGTAATGATAAATTTATTCTAAACTTTTATACACATTTAGCAGTTTTAATAGATTTAACGGTCCACTTGTGTGTCTGCCTTTTTATTGATCAAGTGGTAGAGGTTGATATAACATTTAGAAGGTAAGCAGTACTAAAAATACTTTTTAGAAAGAATAATAATCCCATTAATCTAGTAACAGTGCATGTCAAAGGTTAAGCTAATTATTTATGAAAAAAGAACAAGCCATTCTCGTACGTGACTTTGTTCTGTGTGTGACAAAAATGTAGGCAACATCTGTGTTTCCATCCAAATATATTACATAAATTTGTGCAAAACTAGAATAACGTCTAAAAGATGTGAATAAAGCAGCGTTTTCATCCAATGAGTCAAACACAATCGTCACTTCCTGATTAACTTGCGCCAAATATCAACAGTAAAAACAGAATTTACTGCAGTAGAAGAAGCTGCGCCAATTATTTTTTATTTAATAAATGTACTTGCGCCTCAGACGACAATGCTGACACAATGAACACATGGGGGTGTTTGAAGCCATGAGACGTGGAGATCTTGACACGCTCCAGATGCTCGGAGGTAATTAATAATGTACACTAATACTGAAACAGTAAAGGCATTTTAGATGACCAAATCAACATTTAAGATGTTCTGCAGTGTGCTCAGCCTGCTGGTTTGTCCATTCACACACATCTTCATCATCATCTTTAACAAACCTTTTTTTTAATGTACATACTGTAATTTGTTAAGTGCACTTCGTAGTTTATGTGCATCTTATCAAATAAAAGTTTAACCTAATCAGTTATGCACATGTTTTATTATGCGTATTTTCAAAAGTGATGTGCATCATGACCTTTCCATCAATCGTTTTTATGCACATCTCCAAAATGAGCTTTAAAATGTGTGGAGACGTAAGGCTAAGGCGAGAAATACCGCTTCATCTTTAAAAAAGGGCAGGAGGCTGACAGAAACTCAGAGTTTAGAGAATAAAACCTGCTCCGGACCAGGTTAGATTCACAGAGTAAGTTACCACGGTAACTGACTCTGAGTTTAAGTTATCTTTCTTTCAGAAACAGGCTTGACTTACCCTGCTTTCTTGAGTTTAACAAACCTGCCATTTTGAAACGGAAAACCCAGAGTTTCTCTCATTTCAGGGTTAATATAGTCTGAGTTTTCACTTAACCTCCTTTCTGAAACAGGCCCCTGGTATGTTATACGCAGAAATACATTCAAAGTAATTCATTAAAAAACCTCTGTTGTTAAATCACTGACTAACTAAAAGCGAACCGTTGTTAAACCAATCACTGAAAAACAAAGATTTATTTTTATATAAAATATTTTGGTTATTCCAAATATTAAACGTGTGAGGAGTAAAATTATGTTTATAAATTAAAGTCCAGGCCAGAAGTACTTGTTGATGGAAATTTGAAAGTTTAACAGGAATTTTGGTTATATTATAATTACACATCAATAAAAACCTAATGCCTCCAACAAAAGAACATACCCATTTACTAATATACACTTAATAATAACTTTTACATTATTTACATGTGCAGAAGCACGCTGTTCCCTTGTTGGAATTCCTCATTAGAGCTGATAGAATGGAAAAGGTTTGGATTTTACCTAGTAAGTGCTGTCTCACCAATACAGTTAAAGAAATGACAAACAAACCATTTTATTTAATTTATCCCTGCAACTAATCTACATGCACATTTTGTGAATTAGAGAAGGAATCAATAAAACACCTGTTTATTAATGCACATAAAGCCAAATGTTTACATAAATTTATTAATTTTCCTCCGGCTTAGTCTCTTTATTATTCAGGGGTTGCCACAGCGGAATGAACTGACAACTATTCCAGCATAAGTTTTTACACTGCGGATGCCCTTCCAGCTGCAATTTAGTACTGGCAAGCAAGCAAGCAAACGCACGCACGCACGCAAGCACGCACACACACACACACGATACGGCAGTGGTTCTCAAACTGTGGTACGTGGGCTTCATTTTAGTGGTATGCAGAGGAATCAAATATGTCATATGTACATGCTACATATATTTAAAAATCTATGAAAATTATTTATATCTGAATATGATGACATACTGCCTGTATTTATGAAGTCCAAGCAACATTTTCCAGGTGTTGATAAATAGGCTAGGCTAATATATGTTAATGCTTTAAATTTAAGTACACGTAGAAGCGAACAAATATTTATAGACCTCAGCTTGCTTCATGCCAAAACATGTGCAGCTTTGCTATGGATAAAGACGCAAAGACCAAACGCTACTCAATGGATAAGACAAATGTCAAGTCTGCCATTGGAAAAAATAACTTGTATACTAAAAGCTAAACAACGTGTATTTGAAAACATATGGAGTCCTTTCATTAGTATATCAAAGAAGTGGAATTAACGGAGGAAGAAGTTGATGAATAACTTTTGATGGATAATGCAGTTCCAGGTTTATAGTTTTGTATTGATACATTTTTTAATATATATTTGCTGTACCTAGTACTCAGTATGATTATAATTGTCATGTTTGAATGGATTATCATTAATGACAAAAAGAGGAGCAGTTTTATTTTTATAGTTTTTTGTTGTTTGTTTGTTTGTTGTTTGCTTTTAGTTTCTATTATAAATATATATATATATATATATATATATATATATATATATCCTCATATTTTGTATAATTTGTAAATGCAACAAGGCTTTTATTGTTGTAAAATGTTTGTAAAATGTATTTCAATGTGTACAAACTGAAAACGAAAAATAAAAATATAATGGAAAAAAATTTAAGTACATGAGTTTTTGTTTTGTGTACTTTTTACCATTTTTTTTACTTTTAAAAGCACCTTTTAATTTAAATGCTGTAGTTTTAGTTTTTTTATACATATAAGCACAGTCCAGTGTTAATGTTCAAACTTTAAACTATTTATAATGTTTAAATTGGCTGACAATAATACATATTCTTAAATAGGAATAAATCTGCCTCATTTTTTAACTGTTCAGATTCGTAGCTGCTTTACTGAGCCTACTGCGCTACTGTATTTCCATACATGTTATTTTGGTGGTACATGGAGAAAAAATTTTTTTCTGAGGTGGTACTTGATAAAAAAAGTTTGAGAACCACTGCACTATAGCCAATTTAGTTCATCAATTCCCCTATAGCGCATGTGCTTGGACTGTTGGCGAGACCGGACAACCCGGAGGAAACCCACACCAACATGTGGAGAACACGCAAACTCCACACAAAATGCTAACTGACCCAGCCGGGACTCGAACCAGTGACATTCTTGCAGTGAGGCTACATTGCTAACCACTGTGCCACCACCATGTCGCCCTTTATTTAAACACATTTACAAAATTAAATCGGTTTTCTTGTAAAGATAGAATTTTTATACACAATTATACTAATAAAACTTTGGCACAAAATTAGATTATAAATGTTAATGATTTTATACGGGGAAAAATACCATGAAAAATAGCAAAACAATGGTCTAATAATAAATCTAATGTTTATTTGTTTAAAATTGGTCTTAAGCATTATATCGAAAACATAAAAGATTTAACATATAAAAAAGCTATTAGGATGTATGTGATTTTGGGATCATTTTTATATGAATTTCTTGTCATTTATATATGCCCTGTAATTTTATTTTTTAAATGTAAGTTCTTTATCTATTTTTGTATGCTATTTATTTTTACTATACACTCGTTAAACTATTTTAAATATATCTCACATTTCCCTTATTGCAAAAACAACAACAAATAATGTTTTGCCTATTTGATTATACACTGCAACTGCTTTGTTGTTATTGTAACATACATACATAGACATACACTCTCCGGCCACTTTATTAGGTACACCTTACTACTAGGTTGGACCCCCTTTTGCCTTCAGAACTCCCTTAATCCTTTGTGGCAGAAATTCAACAAGGTACTTTAAATATTCCTTGGAGATTTCGCTCCATATTGACATGATATCAGAGCAGGCAACGTTTCTCCAATCTTCTATTGTCCAGTTTTGGTGAGTCTGTGTGAATTGTAGCCTCAGTTTCCTGTTCTTAGCTGACAGGAGCGGCACCCGGTGTGGTCTTCTGCTGCTGTAGCCCATCCGCCTCAAGGTTGGACGTCTTGTGTGTTCAGAGATGCTCTTCTGCAGACCTTGGTTGTAACGAGTGCTTATTTGAGGTACTGTTGCCTTTCTATCAGCTGGAACCAGTCTGGCCATTCTCCTCTGACATCAACAAGGCATTTGCGCCCACAGAACTGGAACTTCAAAGTCACTTAAATCCCCTTTCTTCCCCATTCTGATGCCCGCTTTAAACTGCAGCAGATCGTCTTGATCATGTCTACATGACTAATTGCATTGAGTTGCTGCCATGTGATTGGCTGGTTAGAAATGTGCGTGAATCAGTTGGACTGGTGTACCTAATAAAGTGGCCGGTGACACACACACATGCACACATATACATTCATACAAATTTTGTGCAATCTTTGTGAATATAACGGCATAATTAAAGTGTGAAATAATGTATTAAGGTTTTAATGTTGATGCTGCGTGTGAAAATAACAACATGCACACACAGCTTTCTTTAGATTCTGTTGAGGACAGACACCCCATAATAAAACAAATGTTTACTATATTTACACTGAAATATGCTCTGAGGTCACATGAACACACACACACTCTGATAGAATCATGCGGTGTCATGATGACTGATACATTAACACACAGTGACACACCAGATGAACATACACATACATACATACTGACACAGGTGCTTCACACACACACACTTCACTTAATCTGCGAAATGTGGGTCAGTCAAATATTAATCTTTGTTCTAAACGAGGGCAGAGATGATAAACTGAGTTATGTCATCATTTAAAAACAAATCTGAGCTCGTCAAGACACAAGTTTATCTGAACACACATTCTTCAGCTTGAGAAAATTACGAAGAAAACAGGCTTTATTTTTAGTAAAAGCTGGTGTGTTGCAATATATAAAGACGACTAAACACACAAATTGCTGATTTCCTCCTTAAAATGCATGCACTGATTATTGATGAAAATGGAAAGACATATCCAGCAGGCACAAGACGTCAACATGACATCAGATTGCTTTTGTACCCCAATGTCATGAGGACGTTGCATATCTTCTTAAGTCAATTTTACATTCACAAATGCAAATGCACAAATAGTAAACGTGCCTCTGTGGTCTTCATTAAGGATATGGAGAATTATATAAAGTTGATTTCTGGATCATCTGAAAAGAAAGCTTTAAAAACTGTCAAAATATACTATGATATTAAGATCTTCGTAGAAGTACCCTAAATCAACCCTTGTATTTGCAAAATAATCTTAATGTTTTTTGTTCTCTTTCTCTCTTTTCTTCTATTGTGTTATTTTTTATTGTTTCACACCATACTTTTTGTCAATGTCATTTGTTGATTGATACTGTAATTTTTGTTTTATGTACTGTTATGTATGTAGGTTACTGGTTCCAGCAATAAAAAAAAACGTTGCATCTTGTTTGAAAAAGAAAATCGATGCCAACATCCAACCTAAAATCAACCAAATATCAACGTCTACTTATGTTACAGCTTGACATTGTGTGGATGACTCCACTATGATGTCTATCAGACGTTGGTTTTTGGTTGCCACACCTGATGAATAAATGTCAGTATTTGACGTCAATATGATGTTGGTTTGAGATGTTGGCTCGACGTAAAATTTTGGTCACTTTCTAACAACGTAAAATCAACCAAATATCAACGTCTTCTGATGTTACAACTTGACGTTGTTTAGATGTTGCCACTATGACGTCTATCAGACGTTGGTTTTTGGTTACCATACCTGACGAATAAATGTCAGTATTTGACGTCAATATGATGCTTTTGGCTCGACATTGGATTTGGTCACTTTCCAACACAACCTAAAATCAACCAAATATCAACGTGTAATGATGTTACAGCTTGACATTGTGTGGACGTTACCACTATAATGTCTGTCAGACGTTTAATTTTGGTTGCCATACCTGACGAATAAACGTCAGTATTTGAGGTCATTATGACGTTAGTTTAAGATGTTGACTCGATGTTGGATTTTGGTCAATTAAAAACACAACCTAAAATCAACCAAATATCAACATCTAATGATGTTACAGCTTGACGTTGTGTGGACGTTACCACTATAATGTCTGTCAGACGTTGAATTTTGGTTGCCATACCTGACGAATAAATGTCAGTATTTGACGTCAATATGATGTTGGTTTGAGATGTTGGCTCGACGTAAAATTTTGATCAGTTACTAACACAACCTAAAATCAACCAAATATCAACGTCTACTGATGTTACAACTTGACGTGGTTTAGATGTTACCACTATGACGTCTATCAGACGTTGGTTTTTGGTTGCCATACCTGACGAATAAATGTCAGTATTTGACGTCAATATGATGCTTTTGGCTCGACATTGGATTTGGTCACTTTCCAATACAACCTAAAATCAACCAAATATCAACGTCTAATGATGTTACAGCTTGACATTGTGTGGATGTTACCACTTTGATGTCTATTGGATGTTGGATTTTGGTTGTCATACCTGACGAATAAATGTCAGTATTTGACGTCAATATGATGTTGGTTTAAGATGTTGGCACGACGTAAAATTTTGGTCACTTACAAACACGACCTAAAATCCTTCAACATCTACTGATGTTACAGCTTAACATTGTGTGCACGTTACGACTATGACGTCTATCAGATGTTCTATTTTGGTTACCATACCTGATGAATAAATGTCAGTATTTGACATCAATATGACGTTAGTTTAAGATGTTGGCTTGACGTTGGATTTTGGTCACTTTTCAACAGAACCTAAAATCAACCAAATATCAACGTTGTAACGAACATCAAAATAACGTTGTCCTTAGACGCTGACAAGACACTGAAGTTTGGTCATCTGATGTCATGACCTAAATCCAACCTAATATTAATGTCTTATGATGTTGTGTACCTACTCTGAATCATTCATTCATGCACTTTTGCACACCCACTGGATATTTATTAATAAGCTACATCTATATCTGTATATAAAAGGAGGCGTGGCACCAAACCCCACCCCTAAAAAAGCTGAAAGAATAAAAGTGTGAATATAAAAACAAAGTTTACCCCAAACTCTGCTCTGGTGCTCTTATTTTCACATTTTAGACACTCAAACTGGAAAACATACTGCTATAAACATTCATAACAGATGCTCATGCTGTAAAACCACAAAACACCACACAAATGATTAAATATTATGTATGTGATTGATAAAAAAAACAGGTTACGGGAAAAGCAACTAACAATATCAAAAACACAGCACCTTCAAACCATCCAGTAAACTTGTATACCCAAATATATATATATATATATATATATATATATATATATATATATATATATATATATATATATATATATATATATATATACATTACAGTAAATCTTTAACTTCAGTTGTGCTTGTTTTAGACTTGTTTTCATGTAATCAAACAGGGTTATTAAATCATCTGAACATAAAGCAAGTACATTTTTGTTCTTTTAAATAAAACATGCATTAACTTATAACACAATAAACCAAAACACAATGTAAATGCCAGATATTTATAATATAATGTACATAACAAAATAAATTGGGATAAAATCAAATTTCCTTTACTTCAGCTTAATTTAGCAGGATAACTACAGCTAAAAGTGAAACAATAAATATTATTATTATTAAAAAACAATATTTATTATTTAAATGATTAAAAAGTAAGTAAACTTGACTAAAACGCAATAAAAATCACCAAACTTGCAAAAAACTAACATTAAATACAACAGAAACATATTAAAACAGATCTGAGCTCCTCAATAACATAAACATTAACTTAAAATACAGCTACTCTCATGGAAATATGCACAAAATAGGCAAAAATAACATACCAAAACTAATAAAAATTGAATATCAATTAAAGTATAACACGTAAACAACAGTAATATGGCTTAAATTATCAGTATATTTAAATATAAGTCATACAAGTAATAGAATATGCCTGTAATTGGTGAGTTTTCAGTAAACACAAACAGTACATTGACAGACACAGACACAGACACAGACACACACACACACACACACACACACACACACACACACACACACACACACACACACACACACACACACACACACACACACACACACACACACACACACACACACACGACACGAGCGTCAGAAGCCGGTAAGGTGTCGCGTATTTCTTACCGGACAGCAGATTACGGTGTATCTTCGGCACCGGTCCGGATCTGTACCGGATCAGTTGAACGATTCCAAACCGAAAATAAAGATAGAAAAGAGGGACAGACCCGTCTGGACCGGACGGAACCTTTTCCGGCGGAAACCGGCGACTCGGGAACTTCCGGATCGGTGACAATAGGGAATCCCGACCACGTGACCGCAGCGGCGACGTGAGAGTGGAGTATTAGCTCATGAATATTAATGCATAATCCTGAATGGACTGAAATGGATGCTCAGCTCATTAATATTGATTAGCTCAGCTTTCGCTATTGGATTCAAGCGGAAAGGTCACCGCGCAGCGTCGGGACAATCTCTTTAATATTTATAAGCATGTGCCATAGTAGGATACGTAAAGGCTGATTGGTCGAGAGTCAGAAAGAGGTGTGGCTTTTAATATAGCGCCCACTCGTGACCACTTTAAGAATCAGTCACATTTTGCTTATGCTGCAAGTTTGAGAAGATCCCTACATTTACATTCAGTATAACCTATAAACAAGGTGAAACGTGAAAACCCGCTACAAATATCACACTTACAAGCTTTTATTCTTCTTCTTTATATATATATATATATATATATATATATATATATATATATATATATATATATTTTTTTTTTTTTTTTTTTTTTAAATTTTTTTTTATCATGTTTAATATTAAAATGCTATGTAAATGACAAAAAATAAATAAATAAAACATTTATACTATTTGGCCGTACCCACAATACTACAACTATCGAAATTATTATTTTAATTCCAAATTAATATTTTTCCCTTTTGATTTAGACATTTTTAGCTCATATATATTTACAAAACTTGCATTTGTTTATGCCACTGAAACATATTCTTTTGATTAGTTTACCTAAGTAAATTAATTCAGTGTTTGCCATGTTATTTTTTATTTTGTGTCATTTAAATTATTACAAATACACATTTAACTAAACATTACAACTATATATATATATATATATATATATATATATATATATATATATATATATATATATATATATATATATATATATATATATATATATACGCTATGTATTAGTAAGATTTAATAGCCCCCCTGAAATATTAGCCCGTTTCATTTTTTTCCTCTTTTTCTGTTTAACAGAGAGCAGATTTTTTTAAACACATTTCAAAACAACTGATTTAATAATAGCTGATTTATTTTATCTTTGTCATGATGACAGTAAATAATATTAGACTTGATATTTTTCAAGACACTTCTATACAGCTTAAAGTGACATTTAAAGGCTTAACTAGGTTAATAAGGTGAACTAGGCAGGTTAGGGTAATTAGACAAGTTATTGTATAACGATGGTTTGTTCTGTAGATCATCGAGAGAAAATATAGCTTAAAGGGGCTAATAATATTGACCTTAAAATGTTTTTTTTTTTTTTTTTTAAATAAAAACGGCTTTTATTCTAGCCAAAATTAAACAAATAAGACTTTTTCCTGAGTAAAAAATATTATCAGACATACTGTGAAAATTCACTTGCTCTGTTAAACATCATGTGGAAAATATTTAAAAAAAGAAGAAAAAAAATTGAAGGGGGCTAATAATTCTGACTTCAACTGTGTATATATATATATATATATATATATATACAGTATATATATATATGTCCTGACAAGTCTTGTCACCTATCCAAGCAAATAATAAGTTGGCTTCTAGTTGATGATTTGGTGTCAGAAGTGTCTTATATGAAAGGTAAAGGCCTCTAGATGATGCTTATTTGAGCACAATAAAATCTGATCATGTCTTGATTATTAATGATTTCTTAGACATCATTAAAGAACATCTGATTTTTCAGCTTTTTTATTTTATTAAATTTTCTCTTTTTCCACATTGTCATTATGGGGGATTGAGGAATGTTAAGGAAGTAAATGAATTTAATCCATTTTGGAAGAAGGCTGTAACAAAGAAATGTGGACAAAGTGAAGAGCTATCAACACTTTCCGGATGCACTGTACACTATAATAAACTCTTGATTAAATCTTACAGTCACAGCAGGTCTTAAAGACACATTTAAATTAAAATCTTCTACTTTTTTAAAGCTTAAACTTAGCGATGACCCCAAGAATCATGTTCTGAAACTGTGGTCCTGATCAATTATATCCCCAACTTGACACTGCTGATCCTGCGATGCGACTGTTGCACGTTCACACATTTTGATATCGATGCTGAAACAATACACTGTGCAGCCCAAGCACATGCGCTACAGGTGAACCGTATAAACCAAACTGGCTATAGTGTGTGTGAGTGTGAATGCGAGACGTTATGGGTGTTTCCCAGTACTGGATTGCAGCTGGAAGGGCATCCGCTGCGTAAAACACATGCTGGAATAGTTGACGGTTCATTCCGCTGTGGCGACCCCCAATAAATAAAGGGACTAAGAAAAATGAATGAATGAATATGCAAGTAAAATCACACACACAACATTGGTTTGACCACAATAACTACAGGTCAGGGGTGTTTCTTCCTGGCAGGAAGTTTCTAGTATATCTAATAAGAGCTTGATTAGAGGATTCAGGTGTGTTTGATTAGGGTTGGAGCTGAACTCTCCAGGACTGAGTGTGGACGGCCCTGCTATAGGTGAGTTGAATAAACTAAATTGGCTAAAGTGTGTGCGAGTGTGAATGCGAGACTGTATGGGCAGTACTGGGTTGCAGCTGGAAGGGCATCCGCTGCGTAAAACATATGCTGGATGAGTCGGAGGTTAATTCCACTGTGGCGACACCTGATGAATAAAAGGACTAAGGAAAATGAATATGCTAATAAAATCACACACAACATTGGTTTGACCACAATTACTATAGGTCAGAGGTGTCCAAACTCAATCCTGGAGGGCCGGTGTCCTACTGAGTTTAGCTCCAACTTACCTCAATACACCTGCCTGGGATGTTTCTAGTATATCTCATAAGAGCTTGATTAGCTGATTTAGGTGTGTTTGATTGGAGCTGAACTCTCCAGGACCGAGTGTGGACGGCCCTGCTATAGGTGAATTGAATAAACTAAATTGGCTAAAGTGTGTGTGAGTGTAAATGCGAGACTGTATGGGTGTTTCTCAGTTCTGGATTGCAGCTGGAAGGGCATCCGCTGCAGAAAACACATGCTGGAATAGTTGACGGCTCATTCCGCTGTGGCGACCCCCAATAAATAAAGGGACTAAGAAAAATTAATGAATGAATATGCAAGTGTGAATGCGAGACTGTATGGGTGTTTCCCAGTACTGGGTTGCAGCTGGAAGGGCATCACTGCATGAAAAATATGCTGGAATAGTTGGCGGCTCATTCCGCTGTGGCGACCCCTGATGAATAAAGAGACTTAGGGTGCTTTCACACCTGTGAATGGATTCAGTTGTTCTGAAACAGAGATTACAAATGTTACATTGTTGCTCTTTGCTCTTGGAGCGGTTCACTTTCACACTGCAAAGTTTCTAATCGGACCAAAAGAGCTAAAACAAGTCACGTGTGAGTAAACTCTCCTCACATTAGTCAGAGTGTCAGGGTTTATTTTGCAGCGTCCCGCTCAGCTGTCAGGAGAGGTGGTGGTTTGGTGGTGATTGACAGGGTGCGTGCGCGA
>NC_141035.1:49032500-49040000 GCF_052040795.2 Danio rerio
ATTTGGTAAGTGAGCGACCAGTGCTCTTTGTTTATTCAGTTTTTTCGTATCGAACTAAGTTAACTATTGCACCGAGTGTACACATGTTAGCACAAAAACCAAACTTTAACCTCGTGTAGGATTTTCACCGCATTTAGTGACCGGAATAACACACGCGGCTTTCTGACGCTACCTGCCGAGTGCATCTAAGTTTCTGGGAAATGTGGAGGGTTTTTTTTCTCTCATTCGCCGTGCGGTATCAAACACTGCATGAAAATACACACTTAGAGCAGCTCCTCGAATCAAATATCTTGTTTGTCGTGAGGGGCATGAATGAATTCCCTGAATGAAAGAGCCAAACTGCAGTTAAAGTCCACCATTTAATAATTTGGCAAAGAATTTGACTACAGATGTCCATGTAAACACAGTCACTTTCTCCCCTGTGTGTGTGTGTGTGTGTGTGTGTGTTTTGACTCTGAAACTCAGCGCGTGCCCAAATAGACACTCCCACACCATTCCTCTTTTCTTCCTCCGTTTTTCCAAAGTAGAGGTGTGAAAACACCCTGCTGAACCGAGGGGGTTTCATGGCCCTTTAAGATAGAGTGTTACTAGTCAATAAGGAGACACGCCTGGGCTGTGGAGAAATGTATGGATATGTGCCGAAATGTATAGTTAAGTGCTAAATGTAGCATTGAGCAATAACAATTTCTTTCTTTCAGATTTAGACTATAGTTTTAATTACTTTTTTTTTACTATTTACTTTTTTTTCCCCTTAACATAAATCCTTAAATAGTAACTAGCAGAGTCTCCTACTTTAATAATTCACAAAGTCAATGAATGTTTACAAGTGTCTGTTGTTCATTTCAGCCCAGATAATCACAGCGCTCATTAGCAGCTCAGACAACAGCAGCTGATGGGTTTCAAACCTCTAAATCTTCCTATTGGCACCAGCAAATGTGCGCATATTCATAAGATCACATGGCCGTGTTAATGATGAGACAAGGCTGTGTTTGTGCTCACCTGTGCGAGTCGGACCATGAAGAGGTTGTTGGGGTCTTTGGCGTGGTACTGCGCCAGCTGTCTGAGCATCGCTGCCAAACGCGCATTATTGGTGCCTGCACATAAACACAACACAGAGCACATCACACACACAGACTCGCTCTGATTGGCTGAAACGCCAAGTTAATACCAATGACAACTATATTTGTAAGAGCATGTGATCAGAGACCACTGCTTCAGGTGCAGGGCATAAGTAGACATTATATAAAAATATAGAAAGAGCAGTGGGTCCACATTATATAATTACAGACATACACACATCAAACAAACATGTGTAAACACATGTACAGACACACACACACACACACAAAAAACATCCCAACACACACACATGCATGCATGCATAACCAAAAACACACACGCATAAATGCACTCACGCAAGCTGGTGCACGCACACAAATGCATGCATAACCAAAAACACATGCACACACAAGCTTGCAAACATATATGCACACAGACACACACAAACGCATGCATAACCAAAAACACATGCACACACAAGCTTGCAAACATATATGCACACAGACACACACAAACGCATGCATAACCAAAAACACATGCACACACAAGCTTGCAAACATATATGCACACAGACACACACAAACGCATGCATAACCAAAAACACATGCACACACAAGCTTGCAAACATATATGCACACAGACACACACAAACGCATGCATAACCAAAAACACATGCACACACAAGCTTGCAAACATATATGCACACAGACACACACAAACGCATGCATAACCAAAAACACATGCACACACAAGCTTGCAAACATATATGCACACAGACACACACAAACGCATGCATAACCAAAAACACATGCACACACAAGCTTGCAAACATATATGCACACAGACACACAAACGCATGCATAACCAAAAACACATGCACACACAAGCTTGCAAACATATATGCACACAGACACACACAAACGCATGCATATCCAAAAACACATGCACACACAAGCTTGCAAACATATATGCATACAAACACACAAATGCATGCATAACCAAAAACACATGCACACACAAGCTTGCAAACATATATGCACACAGACACACACAAACGCATGCATAACCAAAAACACATGCACACACAAGCTTGCAAACATATATGCACACAGACACACAAACGCATGCATAACCAAAAACACATGCACACACAAGCTTGCAAACATATATGCACACAGACACACACAAACGCATGCATATCCAAAAACACATGCACACACAAGCTTGCAAACATATATGCATACAAACACACAAATGCATGCATAACCAAAAACACATGCACACACAAGCTTGCAAACATATATGCACACAGACACACACAAACGCATGCATAACCAAAAACACATGCACACACAAGCTTGCAAACATATATGCACACAGACACACAAACGCATGCATAACCAAAAACACATGCACACACAAGCTTGCAAACATATATGCACACAGACACACACAAACGCATGCATATCCAAAAACACATGCACACACAAGCTTGCAAACATATATGCACACAGACACACACAAACGCATGCATAACCAAAAACACATGCACACACAAGCTTGCAAACATATATGCACACAGACACACACAAACGCATGCATAACCAAAAACACATGCACACACAAGCTTGCAAACATATATGCACACAGACACACAAACGCATGCATAACCAAAAACACATGCACACACAAGCTTGCAAACATATATGCACACAGACACACACAAACGCATGCATGTGTTTTTGTGTTTGTACATGCGCATGCACAACTTTCTCAAATGGGATGATTTTTGGTGATGAATCTGTCGACATATTTTGGGAAAATGCTTTGAAAATTGTCAAAAGCTCAACACAATCTTGGCAAATTGACTCTCTTTTGGTTAAGTTGGTGGCTGTTTTTGTTATATTGACTTCCATTATAATCACATTTTACGACTGCAAAGCCATCACAGCATGCATTCTTCATTGCTGCTGGTTTTCCCTGTTGGGAAGAGGGACAATGGGTCATTTTTACTGTTGATCATCAGTTACCATGCAAAAAAAGCTTAGCTTTTGCCATTTATATGGCTTTATAAATATAGTGTGAGCAAGAGGAAGAGAGACACCTTTGTGCACTCATCTTGATACTGAATGTCTAATGGCCTGTTTCCACTGAGTGCTACGGTACGGTTTGGTACGCTTCTATGGCCGTTTCCACTGTCAATAAGCGTACCGAACCAAACCGTACCGTTCCACTTCTTCGGCACCCTTTCGAAAGGGTCCCAAAAACGAGAAAGGGTACCAAAAGGTGGAGCTACACGCGCAGCCGAACGCTGATTGGTTACAGAGATACGTCACGAGCTTGTGGAGCTAGACAGAATGTAAACAAAGGATCCGCCATGTTCTAATACACAGCCGAGAGATTACATGGATATAACGTTACTGTATGCATAAAATAACCAGCCATGGATGACAACTGCCAGGCTCAAACAAACCGTGTCATCGTCTTGATGAACAGACACAATGCAAAGAAGAACAAAATCTGCCGTGTCCTGTTGTTGCTTTACGAACCCGTCTAAAAGTGCGAGCGGTATTCGCTTTCTTCCGGGAGCGCGCGATCGCGTCTATAATTGATATAACAAACTTCTTGAGCTCATGATAATAAAATGTAACGTTACGTGACTGTAGAAGTGTCTCCGTCATCTGATCCATTCAGAAAGAAAAGGACAAGCGCGAGAGTAAAGCGCGGAAAAAACCCCCAACTAGAAACACAGGAGCAAAAGTGTTTAACAACCTGAATCATGAACAAACTGCCATTGTTATCTTTGCCTTTTGGACTATTATGAACTGGGAATGACAAAGACTCTCTAACAGAGTTTGCATGGGCTGGGGAAGATTACAGACACAGATGAGAGGTTTGCGCTGACTCTGGGCTATATTGCGTGTGCTTTTAAACTCAAATAAGGACTAAATGTATGATGTGTGTAGTTTTTCTGTAATTAATAATATATCGGAGACTGTAAGGGTCTGTATGTGTTCATATATGTTGCATTTATGTATTTATTATATATAATTGCAGACGTTACAGTAGCCTATTTCACACTGTCATTAATCTGCAGTTATAATCAAATCATGTCCATAGAAAAGCTAGTAATAAACATTTATAAACAAGTATTTATGTGTATAAAGCGTCTGTTTTGTGAGAAGTGCTGCTCATTATATGTATACGACCCGTACAGCCTTACTATAGACATTTATTCAAGCGAGCATGACGTCAATTTAAACTTTGTCATGCACCACACTGACCAAAAAGGCTACCCTTTGTGGTGGAAACGCAAGCCTGATAAAGGTGAAGCGTACTGACTTGAACCGTACCGTACTGTACCAGTCAGTGGAAACGAGCCATGAGAAAATCAAAATAAGCCCGTCAGCTCTCAGAACACAGTAACTCTGTCTGCCCACACACTATAATCTGCTGTTTTACTCCACAGAACTCCATATAAAAGCCAGAAACTCTTTCGCACAGGCCTATCTCAATGGTTAAAGGGCACCTATGATGAAAATCATCTTTTGTAAGTTGTTTGGACAGAACTGTCTGTAGATTAGGGATGCACCGGTCCCAATTCTTGGATCGGATATCGGTAGGCCCACACGGAATCTGCGCTCGCAGAATTCCACAGATTTCTGCAGATTTTTAGCCCATTATTAATTCTGTTTATTTCCTTGAGTAAATGTGTAAATCTGCATTTATTCCGTTTTTATTTAGTAATTTATTACTTTTTATGTAATATATTAAGGCTTTAGTTATGATACTCCACTGGATACTCCCAAAATAACTCTTACCACAATAACAAAATAAATTTTTACCACATTTCTAGGGACTAAACTGACTACAGGAGAGATTTTTGTTTTGGTTCTGTCGGTGTAATTTGCAGATGATCCCTAACACTGCGTGCATGACTGTGGCGAATATCAAACATAAAACCAACTTTACCGAGCTGATTTAGCTGTCTTTCAATGATTTTAGGACTAACAAGTTATTAACGTCACAAGACCTAATATAGTATATACAATACGACTTCATCACAAGGCCTACCGCACTTACGCTGCAGTTTCTCTGCCCACCGAGGAAGCCCGCGACTCCTGCTGCGGGACGGAAGTTTGACGTTTGGTTCTCCTGTGTCCCGTGTTCCTCTTGCTCTACCAATGCAGCAGCTGCTTCACGTAAAAGCTGACTAACAGTTTTTGCCATTTTACTTCTGTTATACTGTATTTACACTAGTAACTCACGCTGTCCCATCCATCAAAACCGTGCTTCTGCCCTCCGGCTCTGTGTGTGAAAGCACTCGACATCACTCGAATACGCCCCTCCCACTGATTAGCATAGGCTTTGCATGCAGCTTGAAGTTGAAAATGAAATGAAAAATAAAAGGAAAGCTTAAATTTACATTTTCATTTGAATTGTGTCACTATTATAGCGTGAACATTAATAACACGCTTTGTAAAAATTGTGTTTGCATTTTATTTTTCAGTTTGGCTTTTCATTTTAATATTGGCAGTCTTGATGCGGAAATGCAGTGAAAATGAAATGTTAAATCGGCAACTTCATTTTAATTTTCAATTTGACAGGGACGATGTGTTGTGAAAATGAAAATAAAAATGAAATAATTTAATTTCATTTTCAATTTTGGCAGATATTTAGCAAACAGTGTTTTAAAATGAAATTGTTAATCTGATTTTCATTTCCATTTCCAATGTTTATTTGATTTATTTAAAATTGGCAGGATTTACCTTCCATAGTTGGTTAGCTGGTACTGATCCAAATCCAATCTTGTGCGTGCGCTACATTCTGTGTAATTTATAAGCCAACAAAAGCCAAGAAGGTAGCCTAATAAAAGGCACTAGAAAAGTTGTCATGTAGGCCTACTATTATTCCAAATGCTCTGTAGCCATTTTACAGTTTAATGTGCTGCTGCAAACCTGCGGGAAAATATCAGACTTTGCTAAAAGGCTGGTTATTTTACCAACGATTAGAGTAGCCCAGTGGCGTTGCGAGGGGGGGGCTTTGGGGGCTTAAGCCCCTGATGTATTGTCAAAAGCCCCTGATCTCTTGGAATATGTTGCACTTAAATAAAAAATATGTTGTATAACATTTATTTTGTTATCTAAGTACTGAAAATTACCACATACATCACGAACATTCCACTTAAGGCAGCTTTTGTGTCGGGTAATTAAATCGTCAGCTGTTCAGCAGTATCTGTTTCTACCGGCAGGTGGGAGTGGCTCTGTTGTCACATGGTGTTAAAAAAATCCCACCACTGCACATCATTCATTCATTATTTTGAGGAGCTGAAGCTAATGAGGTAATAATACAACTCTTTCGCGAAACTGAATAGTTTTAACAACTGATGAAGCTTATTTGTTTCCACAGTATAAAATGTGTGTAGTTTTGGTGAAATAAAATAACTATAATCAGTAAAATGTGCATCATATCAATGTAAAAAAGTTAGTCAAAAAACGCAAATTGTACTAGCTTTCTAGATATGATATAGATATGTAGACATTTATATGATATAGCAAGTCACATCTGTTTCTGTAATAGTTAAATCACAGTGAGTTTATGCATCTAGCTTATTATTAGTTATATTCTATTGTAACATGCAATGTCAATGTTGGGTGGGTGAGGCAACTTCTTTGGGGCTAAGCCCCTCATCCCTTTCGACCCTAGCAACGCCCCTGGAGTAGCCTAATACAGATTTCAAAGAAAAATCGTAATATTAAAAAGGAAGCATAAGCTGGACCACATCAAATCATTTCAGTGTCATAATGAATGCTCAAATAATGTAGTCTATAGTTTATAGGGTAACACTTTACAATAAGGTTCATTAATTAATGCATTTACTAACATGAACTAATCATGAACAACACATGTACAGCATTTATCAATCATAATTGAACATTTACTAATGCATTATTAACATCCAAGTCTGTGCTTGTTAACATTAGTTAATGCACCATGAGTTATCATGAACTAACAATGAATTAATGTATTTTCATTAACTAATGTTAACTAACATTAATAAAAACTGTAGTAAATGTATTGTTCATTGTTTGTTCATGTTAGTAAATGCATTAATTAACATTAACTAATGAACCTTATTGTAAAGTGAGACCGTTTATAGTAAGCATCATGTTTAGTTAGATTGTGCCATCTGTCATATACAGTAGGCTTATGGGTTATTTTTACTAAAGTATATATATTATTTGAGTTTATCACCAGAACTAAACTGTATTACTTTTTTGTATTACTTAAAAAAAAAAAAAAAAAAAAAAAAAAAAAAAAAAAAAAAACGTCACAGTATCGGGATCGGATCTGTATCGGTCAATTTTCCGAATGTTGGTATCGAGATCAGATTGGTTGCAAAAAAATGGTATCAGTGCTTCCCTAGTGTAGATATAGTGT
>NC_141035.1:49045000-49067500 GCF_052040795.2 Danio rerio
GTGCCTGCGTAAGCGAGCAAGCATTTGTGTGTGTGCGTGAGTGTTAATGTGTATGTGTGAGAGAGAGTGTGAGTAAGTGTGTGTGTGTGTGTGTAAGTATGTTTGTGAGTTCGAGTACGTGTGTATGTGTCTCACCGAGGTGATTGAGTCCGAGGCCGAGTGGCAGCCAGCGAGCGCACGTGTCCTTCAGCTCCTGCTCACTCTTCTCCATGATGGTCTGCAGGATAGTGGAAGTGACATCACCATTACAGGAACCCACAGCGATCATCCCACACGCCAGAGCCGTCACTCCTGCTACCTGCAGAACACACACACAGGACCATCATACACACACACAAACAAATATATATAGACAAAACATATACACACTCATACAGACAGACACACAGAAATGTATATTATAAAAGACACACACACACACACACACACACAGACAGACAGACAGGAAAATGGACATAAAACACATACACACTCACAAATGCATAGACACCCACACATATTTAGCGATATAGACACATGCACACTCACACAGAAATTTGGCCATTACACTTATACACACTCATATACACAACAACCACTCCACACACACACACACACACACACACACACACACACACACACACACACACACACACACACACACACACACACACACACACACACACACACACACACACACACACACACACACACACACACACACACACACACACTCACCTCCATGCTGGATTTGGAGTCTCCCATGACAGGAAGTAGAAGAGAAAGCACATCCTCTCGGTTTGAGCCGGCGTATGCCAGACCGAGCCTACACACACACACACACACACACACAATTAAACACCACTTAATAAAGTACTAAATAGTTTGATCTTGAAGAGTGGGCGTCACGGTGGCTCAGTGGTTAGCACTGTGGCATCACAGCAGGAAGGTCGCTGGTTCGAGTCCCAGCTGGGTCAGTTGGCGTTTCTGTGTGGAGTTTGCATGTTCTCCCGTGTTGGTGTGGGTTTCCTGCGGGTGCTCTGGTTTTACCCCACAGTCCAAACACGTGTGGTATAGGGGAATTGATGAACCAAATTGGCCGTAGTGTACGAGTGTGTGTGGGAATGAGTGTGTATGTGTGCTTCCCAGTACTGAAGGTCATCCGCTGTGTAAAACATATGCTGGGATAGTGGTTCTTTCCGCTGTGGCAACCTCTGATGAATAAAGGGACTAAGCTGTAGGAAAATGAATGAAATGCTGTGTGTTATTCGTGTGCGTGTAAGAGTGTGTTATTTGTAATTTACCCAAAAATGGCTCCGATCCTCATGATGTTGCTGTTGTGCAGGACGTAATCAGACAGCAGAGCGAGAGCAGGATCACATTCATTACGAACACCAGAGTTCACGATTCCACACGCCAACAGAGCCCCGGACTGCAATAAAAAAAAAAAATAACATAAAACATATATATATATATATATATATATATATATATATATATATATATATATATATATATATATATATATATACAGATTTTTTTCAGCAGTGACGGAAAAATCTGAAGGTGATCGTCATTTTGATGGATTATGCTGAGGGTGATCTATTGTATTTGTAGCTGTAATTCCCACTCCTGTCCAGCTGATGGCGATTGCCCTTGTTTTGTCTCCGCTGTGTACAGTTGCAAAAATCTCACAGCAGCTGAGTGTGAGAAGTTTCTTTAAACAGCCAAATAGTTGCGATATTAACAATAAAGGGAGAAAAAGAGGAAGTGATGCAGTGGACGATGAAGAACAAACAGACAAAAATCCTCAGGCGCCGACAGCTGTTGTTACGGGCCAAGCAAGCGGCAACAAGGAGGTCAGGTGGTTTGAAATGCGTTGTGAGCACCATGCACTACCGAACGCAGAGGGGTGAAGCTGCGCCCCTGGAGCTGAAGGAGCACGTGCTGCACGGGTGCTTGCAAGACCGGGAAATCCCACATTCAGAAAATCCAGCAAACTTCTGATCACTTCCTTAGGCGAAATGTTTCCTGACTACAAAACACTGCTAAAGTGGCGCTACCCAGATAGCAGGTAGTAATCGGCCTGAGCTCGGCTGCCCTTCGGTGCCTCCAGCTCCGACTGGGCATGGGCGAGTGTTATCGGGGCCGATTATGGCCCGCAGCTCGCTCCCGCACATGTGTTTATGATGCGGCTGCAAAGCACTGGCCCGATTCCTGTTAACCATATGTGGCCCGAGTCTGTCTGTAGAGTCCGGGACACTTCTGGCAAGGACTCTCCAGTGTGGCAACAGAACGCGGCTTCAGCCACCAGAACAAATTTAAATCTGTCAGGAGAAGTCGACTTTCCGAGGCAAAGACACAGAATTTAATGGCAAGCACCCAGCTCAGGTCGACGCAGGAGGGAGATATGAGTAAAGGCAGATACGAGTTATTGTTCATTTGATAAATAAATAAATAAATAATTTAGCTTTTATGCTCGTCGTTTAAGTTCATTAATAAAATATGAATGAAAAAAGCGATTAGAAAATATGCAAATTAATTGACGGTCAATAACAGGTTATGACGGAATTTTTACAACCCTCTCCGTCAAAATGACGGACAATGACAAAGTCTAACGCGACCTCTGGTGTATATATATATATATAATAAAACAGTTTTTCTTATATATAACAGTTTTTATATAATAAAACAGTTTTATTTACAGTATTTTTACAGTCAATTGTGTGTATATATACAAATTACAACAACAATAAAAGTACTACGTATTTGCATTGACAAAAAAAAAATATATTATCAACAAGTTGTACAGTATAAAAATTATATTATTTCTCTTTAGCTTAAAATTACTAACATCATTTTACAGTGAGATATTATACTATTTTATATTTATATACTATTTATATATTAATTACAACAACAAAATGACAACTTAAGTATTTAAGTATAGTCGCATTGACAAAAAAATGGACTAAAAGAAGTGAATGCATAAATAAATAACATTTTGATTACAAAACCTTCCCAAAATGCAAAGTAAAAAGAAGTTGCTGGATAAATTAGCACTTTTACCACAAAATATTGTGAAAATTCTAAATATAAATAAAGAAAAAAAAGTTTACTGCATAAATAAAATGTTTTAGTATAAAATAAAAGGTTTTCAGTCACTTTTGGCAAAGAAGACCACTGTGATCCCAAGTTTTGGGTAACCAAATGGTTAAAATGAGTGCTAAATGTTGTGTACATGCCTTGATGTAGTCCTCTGATGAATAAAGATATTTATCGATCTGTGTCAGACCACCGTCCACATCCCACAGCAGAATCATTCCCAGTGACGCCGCAGCGCTGAGCATCCCTATAACACACATGAATAGACAAAGGCTGATATTCAATAACTCAATATATCATGATCATGAACATGCACAATACTGATATCGTGGGCACAGTGAGGAATTATTTACTATTTAAACTTTTAGAGTGCTTTTTATTACGAATATTCAGATTGTATTTGCAGTGGGGTTCATAACAGCACAACATTAGCTTAATAACGTTTTCATATGCTAATCTGGTCTAATGCATGCTAAAATACTGACTGACTGTTTTTAGAGATATTGTATGTTAACACTTTGTACTGTATGAGTTATCGTCAGTTAATTTAACTGAAAACTACAAACACTTATTAATCTCAGCTGATGTTAACTTCTAATTACAATGCCTAATAAATGCATTAAAATAAGTCAAAATCTGATTACAAGTCGTAATTATTTTATTAAATTAAGTTAATAACTAAACAAATTTAGTTGTGTTTTTTTAAATTAAAATAGCAACTGTTATAAATCTGGCTTTTTCTCAGAGTTGATGTGAATCTATTCATAAACACTTACTAATGAGACTATTGTATAGTGTTAAGTATTTCAGATTTCTGTAGTGTATCTGCTCTGAGACAGGCCTGTTCTCACCGTGGTCCTTGTTTTTGTACAGCCACTTGTTTCCGTCTTCTGTGAGCAGTTTGTCTTGTCCGAACGCAGCGTTAACGAAGCCGTTTACAAACGAGGAGGCGAGATTCATACGAGCCGAATCCACCTGAGAGCCGCTGCCACCAAACCCTGAGAGAGGAAGAGAATTTATTAATAATACACTGAACATAATATCTCTGACTGACTTTAACTGCTTTCATAACACTTACTACATAACACTTTCGTCATAACCCTTCATAACAATCTTGATAAACTATATTAACCCTCATGTTGTGTTCGAATTTTGTGTCGGCCTGTCACAATAATCAATATATGGACTTATCACACAACATATGGACATGACCTCAATCATTTTTGCGATGCAATATATATCGCCCATACATAAAGACCAATTATAGCAACATTTTAGCTGATTGTGCGACATCTCTGTCATTATTGAAGGTGTCAGTGTCAGTATGGTTAAAAAACACAGTAGTATTTACTATTAATTAATATAGTACAGGGGTGTCCAAACTTTTTGGGCCGAGGGCCAGATGCAAAAAAAAAAAAAAAAAAAAAAAAACGTTGTCCCGGGCCATATATTACACAGACGCGCATATATATGTATATATATTAGGGCTGCTCGATTATGGGAAAAATCATAAGTCAAAATTATTCGCCCTTCTGTGAATTTATTTTTATTTATAAATATTTCACAAATGATGTTTAACAGAGGTTTTTCCTATAATATTTTTTCTTCTGGAGAAAGGCTTATTTGTTTTATTTCAGCTAGAATAAAAGCAGGTTTGAATATTTTGAAACCTATTTTAATAGCTCGATATTATTAGCCCCTTTAAGCAATATATATGTTTGATTGTCAAGTTACATTACAGCACATGCTTTTAGTCATTTTCACGTGGAACTGAGCTTTGCAGAGGCAGAGTTTTCACACGTGTACAACTGGAAAGGGGGCGGTACGTGATGGAAAAATCGTTTATCTCGATTAATGGTTTTTCATAATTGTTAAAAGCCAAAATCGAAATCGGATTTTCGATTAATTGCACAGCCCTAATATACATGTATGTATGTATGTATGTGTGTGTGTGTGTGTGTGTATGTATATGTGTATATATGTATGTGTGTGTGTGTGTGTATGTATATGTGTATATATGTATATGTGTATATATGTATGTGTGTGTGTGTGTGTGTATATATGTATATGTGTATGTATGTATGTGTGTGTGTGTTATGGAATTATTTTAATTTGTTATTTTAATTCATCGTCCAACTGTGTTTCTAGAAAGACTTTCGTTTTTAAAATCTTGAATCTTCTCTGGGCAAATTACACTTGCAACACTCATCCTTTATAGATTCTCCTTCAGTGAAAGGTTTCCTGTGCTGTGCGATTAGCTGGGCTACATCATAACTAGCCAGCATAGACTTTTCTTGCACTTTATTAGCACGAAAAAAAAAAAAACTGCTGTTGTTGAGCTGATAGAGCTGCTGCTATTAGTTTTACTTTTTGATCTCGTTCGGCACCAGTGTAAGAGCTGAAGGCCTGATGTTTTATTTTATAATGTCTTTTAATATTATATCCCTTCATTACTGCAACTGATTCCTGGCAAATTAAACAGACACATATTCCACTGACCTCTGTGAAGAAATATTCTTTGCCCCATCGTGACTGAAATTTCCTGCACTCACTGTTGATTTTCCTTTTTCTTGCTTGTGCCATGGCTCGCCAAAACGTGATTATGAATGATGTTTCTTTCAGTTTGTTCAGTTCGTTTTACTTCGTAACAGGAACTGCTGTCTAATTGAAGGCATGTAATAGCGACACCCGGTGGTTATTTATTGAATTACGTTCATTTTTGTATAGCGGGCCAGATTCTATTAATATTTATAAAAAGCCCCGCGGGCCGTAGTTTGGACACCCCTGCTATAGTATATTCTCATGTAGGTGTCTGACAACTGAAAATAGACCTGGTATAAGATATCACAGCCTCTTACTTTTTACCTAGCACTTTTTACCTTATTATTGTTTATTTAGGATATGCATTCCACTGCCTTATTAATAAACTGCTAAAACGACTAAAATTAAATGCAATATTCTTCAGAATAAAATATGCGTTCTTTGAAAGAATGCACTTGCATTGTGATGATAATATATTGTTATTTTATATAATGAGTGGCATAAAATGACAATAATATAGTTTATCACAATATATTTTGGTGCAATATATCCTTCAACAACAAATAGATATTGTGTCAGGCCTAATTCTGTACGCACCATTACATACCAAAAATGCTGTGTGACATTATTACTGTTAAATAGGTTGTTCTAACTTCTGTTCTGTAATCTGTAAAGTCACATAAAAGACCAATAAACAGAATAAAGGGTCTTACGGTTGTTCTCCAGGTGTGTTTTGTAAATGTCATCTGGAACTTTCGGCTCCATAATGTCCAGCTGCAGTGGAGAGAATCAAAAATAAAACACATGCATGTCTGAGTCACATTAACAAGAACCATCTTTTTTTAAATGAACAGGGCTACTGCAGCTAACAAAACCCATAAAAAATAAATCATTATTGCAGTAATAATAACTTTTGTTTAGATAATTATTGTCATTATTTTTATTTTTCATTTAATTGATTGCTTTTAAGCATTTATATAAATATATACATTAACTAGATTCTTAAAGTTTGAGAACAAACTTTGAGGCTGGCTTGTGAAAGCCTGACGGTAATAGTTTATTTAAACAGTTTTAAAAAGTACGAAAAGATAGATAGATAGATAGATAGATAGATAGATAGATAGATAGATTAACATGTTATTAGCATGATTTTAACGTGAAATAGCATGTTGTTAGCATGATTCTAGCATGAATTAGCATGTTACTAGCATGATTTTAGCATGAATTAGCATGTTGTTAGCATGATTTTAGTATGAATTAGCATGTTATTAGCATGAATTAGCATGTTGTTAGCATGATTCTAGCATGTTGTTAGCACGAATCTAGCATGAATTAGCATGTTACTAGCATGATTCTAGCATGAATTAGCATGTACCTAGCATGATTTTAACATGAATTAGCATGTTACTAGCATGATTTTAGCATGAATTAACACGATTCTAGCATGAATTAGCATGTTGTTAGCATGATTCTAGCATGAATTAGCATGTTCTTAGCATGATTCTAGCATGAATTAGCATGTTACTAGCATGATTCTAGCATGAATTAGCATGTTACTAGCATGATTCTAGCATGAATTAGCATGTTGTTAGCATGATTCTAGCATGAAATAGCATGTTACTAGCATGATTCTAGCATGAATTAGCAAGTTGTTAGCATGATTCTAGCATGAATTAGCATGTTGTTAGCATGCTTCTAGCATGAATTAGCATGTTACTAGCATGATTCTAGCATGAATTAGCATGTTGTTAGCATGATTCTAACAAGAAGTAGCATGTTACTAGCATGATTCTAGCATGAATTAGCATGTTGTTAGCATGATTCTAGCATGAATTAGCATGATTCTAGCATGAATTAGCATGTTGTTAGCATGATTCTAGCATGAATTAGCATGTTACTAGCATGATTCTAGCAAGAATTAGCATGTTGTTAGCATGATTCTAACATGAATTAGCATGTTACTAGCATGAATCTAGCATGAATTAGCATGTTGTTAGCATCATTCTAGCATGAATTAGCATGTGACTAGCATGATTCTAGCATAAATTAGCATGTTGTTAGCATGATTCTAGAATGAATTAGCATGTGACTAGCATGATTCTAGCATGAATTAGCATGTTGTTAGCATGATTCTAGTATGAATTAGCATGTGACTAGCATGATTCTAGCATAAATTAGCATGTGACTAGCATGATTCTAGCATGAATTAGCATGTTCTTAGTATGATGGATAGATAGATAGATCGATAAAGGTAGATAGATAGATAGATAGATAGATAGATAGATAGATAGATAGATAATTAGATAGATAGATATAGGTAGATAGATAGATAGATAGATAGATAGATAGATAGGTAGATAGATAGATAGATAGATAGATAGATAGATAGATAGATAGATAGATAGATAGATAGATAGATAGATAGATAGATAGTGGATAGATAGATAGATAGATAGAAAGATAGATAGATAGATAGATAGATAGATAGATAGATAGATAGATAGATAGATAGATAGATAGATAGATAGATAGATAGATAGATAGATAGATGGTGTGCGAGCATGAGTCAAACAAGCCAACCCCTGCCTCTCTACGATGTTCTGATGCTGAGATATAGCTGGTGCCATATCGTTGCTAGGTTAGTCTGTTTTGTTGCTATGGAGTTGATTGACAGCTTAGACTGATGATGTATCAAAGCTTCTTGCCAGTATGAACAGTTAAACACAACCCCCATGTCTCTATCACACTGCAGCATGACAATATCAGTCTGAACCTCTTTAATGGCAGTCTATGGGACAGTTGCTAGGGTGCAGTATCTGGTTGTTAGGGTGTGGCTAAAAAGTTAAAAGGCCATCAGTGATTGGCTGCTGGCTAGACTGAGTTAAATGAGCTCAATTATTAGTCTGTAGGACAGTCTGATGCAGAGTTATGAGCTCACAAAGTTTGATCCAATGTAAAGTCAATGAGAGTCTTTTGCAATGGAAGTCTATGGGACGGTTTCTAGGGTCCAAAAGTGGTTGCTAGGGCGTGGCCAGAAAGTTTAAAGGTGATCAGTCATTGGCAGTTTGATAGTCTGAGTTAAATGAGCCCAGTTAGAAGTCTGTGTGACATTCTGATGCGGAGTTATGAGGTCACAAAGTTTGATCCAATGTTACGTCTATGGGATTTTTCCGACGGTCCCGGGACGTTTTTCGGAAAACCGAAAGTCGGATCAGTCGGAAAGGATATAGCAACTCGAGTCAGAATAGTTCGGAGGTCTGACCCGAGTTTGATGGTCATAGCTTGAAAGGTCTAGGTGGAGATAGAGTTTAATTTTTAGTCTCAGAAGAAGAATAATAATATTAATAAAAATAATAACTAGATTCTTAAAGTTTGAGAACAAACTTTGAGGCTGGCTTGTGAAAGCCTGACGGTAATAGTTAATTTAGTTTAAACAGTTTTTAAAAGTATGAAAAGATAGATAGATAGATAGATAGATAGATAGATAGATAGATAGATAGATAGATAGATAGATAGATAGATAGATAGATAGATTACCATGGTATTAGCATGATTCTAACGTGAATTAGCATGTTGTTAGCATGATTCTAGCGTGAATTACCATGTTGTTAGCATGTTTTTAGCATGAATTAGCATGTTGTTAGCATGATTCTAGCATAAATTAGCATGTTGCTAGCATAATTCTAGCATGAATTAGCATGTTACTAGCATGATTTTAGCATGAATTAGAATGTTGTTAGCATGATTTTAGCATGAATTAGCATGTTGTTAGCATGATTCTAGCATGAATTGGCATGTTACTAGCATGATTCTAGCATGAATTAGCATGTTACTAGCACGTTTCTAGCATGAATTAGCATGTTGTTAGCACGATTCTAGCATGAATTAGCATGTTGTTAGCACGATTCTAGCATGAATTAGCATGTGACTAGCACGATTCTAGCATGAATTAGCATGTTACTAGCATGATTCTAGCATGATATAGCATGTTGTTAGCACGATTCTAGCATGAATTAGTATGTTACTAGCATGATTCTAGCATGAATTAGCATGTTACTAGCATGATTCTAGCATGAATTAGCATGTTACAAGCATAATTTTAGCATTAATTAGCATGATTCTAGCATGAATTAGCATGTTGTTAGCACGATTCTAGCATGATTTAGCATGTTACTAGCATGATTCTAGCATGAATTAGCATGTTACTAGCATGATTCTAGCATGAATTAGCATGTAACTAGCATGATTCTAGCATAAATTAGCATGGTGTTAGCACGATTCTAGCATGAATTAGCATGTTACTAGCATGATTCTAGCATGAATTAGCATGTTACTAGCACGATTCTATCATGAATTAGCATGTTGTTAGCATGATTCTAGCATGAATTAGCATGTGAATAGCATGATTCTAGCATGAATTAGCATGTTGTTAGCATGATTCTAGCATGAATTAGCATGTGACTAGCATGATTCTAGCATGAATTAGCATGTGACTAGCATGATTCTAGCCTGAATTAGCATGTTGTTAGCATGATTCTAGTATAAATAGCATGTGACTAGCATGATTCTAGCATGAATTAGCATGTGACTAGCATGATTTTAGCATGAATTAGCATGTTACTAGCATGATTCTAGCATAAATTAGCATGTTTTTAGCATGATTCTAGCATGAATTAGCATGCTACTAGCATGATTCTAGCATAAATTAGCATGTTACTAGCATGATTCTAGCACAAATTAGCATGTTACTAGCATGATTCTAGCATGAATTAGCATGTTGTTAGCATGATTCTAGCATGAATTAGCATGTTACTAGCATGATTCTAGCATGAATTAGCATGTTGTTAGCATGATTCTAGCATGAATTAGCATGTTACTAGCATGATTCTAGCATGAATTAGCATGTTGTTAGCATGATTCTAACATCAATTAGCATGTTACTAGCATGATTCTAGCATGAATTAGCATGTGAATAGCATGATTCTAGCATGAATTAGCATGTTGTTAGCATGATTCTAGTATAAATTAGCATGTGACTAGCATGATCCTAGCATGAATTAGCATGTGACTAGCATGATTCTAACCTGAATTAGCATGTTGTTAGCATGATTCTAGTATAAATTAGCATGTGACTAGCATGATTCTAGCATGAATTAGCATGTGACTAGCATGATTCTAGCATGAATTAGCATGTAACTAGCATGTTTCTAGCATGAATTAGCATATTGTTAGCATGATAGATAGATAGATAGATAGATAGATAGATAGATAGATAGATAGATAGATAGATAGATAGATAGATAGATAGATAGATAGATAGATAGATAGAGACAGACAGACAGACAGACAGACAGACAGATAGATAGATAGATAGATAGAGGTAGATAGATAGATAGATAGATAGATAGATAGATAGATAGATAGATAGATAGATAGAGACAGACAGACAGACAGACAGACAGACAGATAGACAGATAGATAGATAGATGTAGATAGATAGATAGATAGATAGATAGATAGATAGATAGAAAGATGTAGATAGATAGATAGATAGATAGATAGATAGATAGATAGATAGATAGATAGTGTGCGAGCATGAGTCAAACAAGCCAACCCCCGCCTCTCTACGATGTTCTGATGCTGAGATATAGCTGGTGTCATATCGTTGCTAGGTTAGTCTGTTTTGTTGCTATGGAGCTGATTGACAGCTTAGACTGATGATGTATACAAGCTTCTTGCCAGTATGAACAGTTAAAAACAATCCCCATGTCTCTATCACAATGCAGCATGACAATATCAGTCTGAACCTATTTAATGGCAGTCTATGGGACAGTTGCTAGGGTGCAGTATCTGGTTGTTAGGGTGTGGCTAGAAAGTTAAAAGGCCATCAGTGATTGGCTGCTGGCTAGACTGAGTTAAATGAGCTCAGCCATTAGTCTGTAGGACAGTCTGATGCAGAGTTATGAGCTCACAAAGTTTGATCCCATGTAAAGTCAATGAGAGTATTTTGCAATGGAAGTCTATGGGACGGTTTCTAGGGTCCAAAAGTGGTTGCTAGGGCGTGGCCAGAAAGTTTAAAGGTGGTCAGTCATTGGCAGTTTGATAGTCTGAGTTAAATGAGCCCAGTTAGAAGTCTGTGTGACATTCTGATGCGGAGTTATGAGGTCACAAAGTTTGATCCAATGTTACGTCTATGGGATTTTTCCGACGGTCCCGGGACGTTTTTCGGAAAACCGAAAGTCGGATCAGTCGGAAAAGATATAGCAACTCGAGTCAGAATAGTTCGGAGGTCTGACCCGAGTTTGATGGTCATAGCTTGAAAGGCCTAGGACGAGATAGAGTTTAATTTTTAGTCTCAGAAGAAGAATAATAAAATTAACTAGATTCTTAAAGTTTGAGAACAAACTTTGAGGCTGGCTTGTGAAAGCCTGACGGTAATAGTTTATTTAAACAGTTTTAAAAAGTATGAAAAGATAGATAGATAGATAGATAGATAGATAGATAGATAGATAGATAGATAGATAGATAGATAGATGTTGTTAGCATGATTCTAGCATGAATTAGCATAATGTTAGCATGATTCTAGCATGAATTAGCATGTTGTTAGCATGATTCTAGCATGAATTAGCATGTTGTTAGCATGATTCTAGCATGATTTAGCATGTTGTTAGCATGATTCTAGCATGATTTAGCATGTTGTTAGCACGATTCTAGCATGAATTAGCATGTTACTACCATGATTCTAGCATGAATTAGCATGTTGTTAGCATAATTCTAGCATGAATTAGCATGTTACTAGCATGATTCTAGTATGAATTAGCATGTTACTAGCACGATTCTAGCATGAATTAGCATGTTACTAGCATGATTCTAGCATGAATTAGCATGTTACTAGCATGATTTTGGCATGAATTAGCACGATTCTAGCATGAATTAGCATGTTGTTAGCATGATTCTAGCATGAATTAGTATGTTACTAGCATGATTCTAGCATGAATTAGCATGTTACTAGCATGATTCTAGCATGAATTAGCATGTTGTTAGCACGATTCTAGCATGAATTAGCATGCTACTAGCATGATTCTAGCACGAATTAGCATGTTGTTAGCATGATTCTAACATGAATTAGCATGTTACTAGCATGATTCTAGCATGAATTAGCATGTTGTTAGCATGATTCTAGCATGAATTAGCATGTGACTAGCATGATTCTAGCATGAATTAGCATGTTGTTAGCATGATTCTAGTATGAATTAGCATGTGACTGGCATGATTCTAGCATGAATTAGCATGAGACTAGCATGATTCTAGCATGAATTAGCATGTAACTAGCATGATTCTAGCATGAATTAGCATGTGATTAGCATGATTCTAGCATGAATTAGCATGTAACTAGCATGATTCTAGCATGAATTAGCATGTTGTTAGCATGATTCTAACATGAATTAGCATGTTACTAGCATGATTCTAGCATGAATTAGCATGTTGTTAGCATGATTCTAACATGAATTAGCATGCTACTAGCATGATTCTAGCATGAATTAGCATGTTGTTAGCATGATTCTAACATGAATTAGCATGTTACTAGCATGATTCTAGCATGAATTAGCATGTTGTTAGCATGAATTGGCATGTGACTAGCATGATTCTAGCATGAATTAGCATGTTGTTAGCATGATTCTAGCATGATTAGCATGTGACTAGCATGATTCTAGCATGAATTAGCATGTGACTAGCATGATTCTAGCATGAATTAGCATGTAACTAGCATGTTTCTAGCATGAATTAGCATGTTGTTAGCATGATAGATAGATAGATAGATAGATAGATAGATAGATAGATAGATAGATAGATAGATAGATAGATAGATAGATAGGTAGATAGATAGATAGATAGATAGATAGATAGATAGATAGATAGATAGATAGATAGATAGATAGATAGATAGATAGAAGCAGTTTATAGATAGATAGATAGATAGATAGATAGATAGATAGATAGATAGATAGATAGATAGATAGATAGATAGATAGATAGATAGATTAAAATAGTAGGTAGATAGATAGATAGATAGATAGATAGATAGATAGATAGATAGATAGATAGATAGATAGATAGATAGATAGATGGTGTGCGAGCATGAGTCAAACAAGCCAACCCCCACCTCTCTACGATGTTCTGATGCTGAGATATAGCTGCTGTTATATCGTTGCTAGGTTAGTCTGTTTTGTTGCTATGGAGTTGATTGACAGCTTAGACTGATGATGTATCAAAGCTTCTTGCCAGTATGAACAGTTAAAAACAACCCCCATGTCTCTATCACACTGCAGCATGACAATATCAGTCTGAACCTCTTTAATGGCAGTCTATGGGACAGTTGCTAGGGTGCAGTATCTGGTTGTTAGGGTGTGGCTAGAAAGTTAAAAGGACATCAGTGATTGGCTGCTGGCTAGACTGAGTTAAATGAGCTCAATCATTAGTCTGTAGGACAGTCTGATGCAGAGTTATGAGCTCACAAAGTTTGATCCCATGCAAAGTCAATGAGAGTATTTTGCAATGGAAGTCTATGGGACGGTTTCTAGGGTCCAAAAGTGGTTGCTAGGGCGTGGCCAGAAAGTTTAAAGGTGGTCAGTCATTGGCAGTTTGATAGTCTGAGTTAAATGAGCCCAGTTAGAAGTCTGTGTGACATTCTGATGCGGAGTTATGAGGTCACAAAGTTTGATCCAATGTTACGTCTATGGGATTTTTCCGACGGTCCCGGGACGTTTTTCGGAAAACCGAAAGTCGGATCAGTCGGAAAGGATATAGCAACTCGAGTCAGAATAGTTCGGAGGTCTGACCCGAGTTTGATGGTCATAGCTTGAAAGGCCTAGGACGAGATAGAGTTTAATTTTTAGTCTCAGAAGAAGAATAACTAGATTCTTAAAGTTTGAGAACAAACTTTGAGGCTGGCTTGTGAAAGCCTGACGGTAATAGTTTATTTAGTTTAAACAGTTTTAAAAAGTATGAAAAGATAGATAGATAGATAGATAGATAGATAGATAGATAGATAGATAGATAGATAGATAGATAGATAGATAGATAGATAGATAGATAGATAGATAAGCATGTTATTAGCATGATTTTAACGTAAAATAGCATGTTGTTAGCATGATATTAGCATGAATTAGCATGTAACTAGCATGATTTTAGCATGAATTAGCATGTTGTTAGCATGATTTTAGCATGGATTAGCATGTTACTAGCATGATTCTAGCATGAATTTGCATGTTGTTAGCATGATTCTAGCATGAATTAGCATGTTGTTGGCACAATTGTAGCATGAATTAGCATGTTACTAGCATGATTCTAGCATGAATTAGCATGTACGTAGCATGATTTTAACATGAATTAGCATGTTACTAGCATGATTTTAGCATGAATTAGCACGATTCTAGCATGAATTAGCATGTTGTTAGCATGATTCTAACATGAATTAGCATGTTACTAACATGATTCTAGCATGAATTAGCATGTTACTAGCAATAATCTAGCATGAATTAGCATGTTGTTAGCATGATTCTAGCATGAATTAGCATGATTCTAGCATGAATTAGCATGTTACTAGCATGATTCTAGCATGAATTAGCATGTTGTTAGCATGATTCTAGCATGAATTAGCATGTTACTAGCATGATTCTAGAATGAATTAGCATGTTACTAGCATGATTCTAGCATGAATTAGCATGTTGTTAGCATGATTCTAGCATGAATTAGCACGTTACTAGCATGATTCTAGCATGAATTAGCATGTTGTTAGCATGATTCTAACATGAATTAGCATGTTACTAGCATGATTCTAGCATGAATTAGCATGTTGTTAGCATGATTCTAGCATGAATCAGCATGATTCTAGCATGAATTAGCATGTTACTAGCATGATTCTAGCATGAATTAGCATGTTGTTAGCATGATTCTAGCATGAATTAGCATGTTACTAGCATGAATTAGCATGTTGTTAGCATGATTCTAGCATGAATTAGCACGTTACTAGCATGATTCTAGCATAAATTAGCATGTTGTTAGCATGATTCTAACATGAATTAGCATGTTACTAGCATGATTCTAGCATGAATTAGCATGTTGTTAGCATGATTCTAGCATGAATTAGCATGTGACTAGCATGATTCTAGCATGAATTAGCATGTTGTTAGCATGATAGATAGATAGATAGATAGATAGATAGACAGATAGATAGATAGAGATAGATAGATAGATAGATAGATAGATAGATAGATAGATAGATAGATAGATAGATAGATAGATAGATAGATAGATAGATAGATAGATAGATAGAGGTAGATAAATAGATATAGATAAATAGATAGATAGATAGATGATAGATAGATATATAGATAGATAGATAGATAGATAGATAGATAGATAGATAGATAGATAGATAGATAGATAGATAGATAGATAGATAGATAGATAGATAGATAGATAGATGGTGTGCGAGCCTGATTCAAACAAGCCAACCCCCGCTTCTCTACGATGTTCTGATGCTGAGATATAGCTGCTGTTATATCGTTGCTAGGTTAGTCTGTTTTGTTGCTATGGAGTTGATTGACAGCTTAGACTGATGATGTATCAAAGCTTCTTGCCAGTATGAACAGTTAAAAACAACCCCCATGTCTCTATCACACTGCAGCATGACAATATCAGTCTGAACCTCTTTAATTGCAGTCTATGGGACAGTTGCTAGGGTGCAGTATCTGGTTGTTAGGGTGTGGCTAGAAAGTTAAAAGGCCATCAGTAATTGGCTGCTGGCTAGACTGAGTTAAATAAGCTCAGCCATTAGTCTGTAGGACAGTCTGATGCAGAGTTATGAGCTCACAAAGTTTGATCCCATGTAAAGTCAATGAGAGTCTTTTGCAATGGAAGTCTATGGGACGGTTTCTAGGGTCCAAAAGTGGTTGCTAAGGCGTGGCTAGAAAGTTTAAAGGTGATCAGTCATTGGCAGTTTGATGGTCTGAGTTAAATGAGCCCAGTTAGAAGTCTGTGTGACATTCTGATGCGGAGTTATGAGGTCACAAAGTTTGATCCAATGTTACGTCTATGGGATTTTTCCGACGGTCCCGGGACGTTTTTCGGGAAACCGAAAGTCGGATCAGTCGGAATAGATATAGCAACTCGAGTCAGAATAGTTCGGAGGTCTGACCCGAGTTTGATGGTCATAGCTTGAAAGGTCTAGGTGGAGATAGAGTTTAATTTTTAGTCTCAGAAGAAGAATAATAAATATAATAATAAGTTTAATAGGATAACAGTAGTCTGGCTTGCTACACAAGCCAGCCTAATAATATTAATAATAATAATAAGTTTAATAGGATAACAGTAGTCTGGCTTGCTACACAAGCCAGCCTAACTAGATTATTAAAGTTCGTCGAGACAAACTTTAGGCTGGCTTGAGAAAGCTTTAATTTTTAAGTTTTAAAGCAATTTTAAGTTAAATGTAGCTTAAAGTTTTAAAGCAGTTTTAAGTTAAGTAGCTTAGTTTTAAAGCAGTTTAAAGTTTAAAGTAGTTTAAAGTTTTAAAGCAGTTTAAAGTTTAAAGTAGTTTAAAGTCTTAAAGCAGTTTTAAGTTTAAAGTAGTTTAAAGTCTTAAAGCAGTTTTAAGTTTAAAGTAGTTTAAAGTTTAGCATGATTCTAGCATGAATTAGCATGTTGTTAGCTTGATTCTAGCATGAATTAGCATGTTACTAGCATGATTCTAGCATGTATTAGCATGTTATTAGCATGATTCTAGCATGAATTAGCATGTTATTAGCATGATTCTAGCATGAATTAGCATTATTCTAGCATGGAATGGCATGTTATTAGCATGATTCTAGCATGAATTAGCATGTTACTAGCATGGATTAGCATGCTACTAGCATGAATCTAGCATAAATTAGCATGATTCTAGCATGAATTAGCAAGTTATTAGCATGATTCTAGCATGAATTAGCATGTTACTAGCATGATTCTAGCATGAATTAGCATGTTACTATCATGACAGATAGATAAAATAGTTTGAAGATAGATAGATAGATAGATAGATAGATAGATAGATAGATAGATAGATAGATAGATAGATAGATAGATAGATAGATAGATAGATAGATAGATAGATAGATAGATAGATAGATAGATAGATAGATAGATAGATAGATAGATTAAAATAGTGTATAGATAGATAGATAGATAGATAGATTAAAACAGTTGATAGATAGATAGATAGATAGATAGATAGATAGATAGATAGATAGATAGATAGATAGATAGAGAGAGAGAGAGAGAGATAGATAGATAGATAGATAGATAGATAGATAGATAGATAGATAGATAGATAGATAGATAGATAGATAGATAGATAGATAGATAGATAGATAGATAGATAGATAGATAGATAGATAGATAGATAGATAGATAGATAGATTGATAAAAACAGTTTATAGATAGATAGATAGATAGATAGATAGATAGATAGATAGATAGATAGATAGATAGATAGATAGATAGATAGATAGATAGATAGATAGATAGATAGATAGATAGATAGATAGATAGATAGATAGATAGATAGATAGATAGATTAAAATAGTGTATAGATAGATAGATAGATAGATAGATTAAAACAGTTGATAGATAGATAGATAGATAGATAGATAGATAGATAGATAGATAGATAGATAGATAGATAGATAGATAGATAGATAGATAGATAGATAGATAGATAGATAAAAACAGTTTATAGATAGATAGATAGATAGATAGATAGATAGATAGATAGATAGATAGATAGATAGATAGATAGATAGATAGATAGATAGATAGATAGATAGATAAAAGCAGTTTGAAAAGGATAGATAGATAGTTTTGAGGTCACAAAGTTAGATCTATTGTTAAGTCAATGACAGTCTTTTGCAATAAAAGTCTATGGGACAGTTGTTGCTAGGGTGCAGTATCTGGTAGTTAGGGTGTGGCTAGAAAGTTAAAAGCTCATCAGTTATTTTCAGTTTGGTAGTCTGAGTTAAATGAGCTCAGCCATTAGTCTGTATGACAGTCTGATGCAGAGTTATAAGCTCACAAATTTTGATCCCATGTTAAGTCAATGAGAGTCTTTTGAATGGAAGTCTATGGGACAGTTTCTAGGGTCCAAAAGTGGTTGCTAGGGTGTGGCCAGAAAGTTAAAACCTCATCAGTTATTGGCAGTTAGGTAGTCTGAGTTAAATGAGCCCAGTTAGAAGTCTGTGTGACAGTCTGATGCAGAGTTATGAGGTCACAAAGTTTGGTCCAATGTTAAGTCTATGGGATTTTTCCGACGGTCCCGGGACGTTTTTCGGAAAATCGAAAGTCGGATCAGTCGGAAAAGATATGGCATACCGAGTCAGAATAGTTTGGAGGTCTGGTGTGAGTTTGGTGGTCATAGCTCGAAAGCTCTAGGAGGAGATAGATTTTGAATTTTAGTCTCAGAAGAAGAAGAAGAATAATATATAAAAAAAATAATAAGTTTAAATAGGATTTCAGTAGTCTGGCTTGTTTCTCAAGCCAGCCTAATAATAAGTTTAATAGGATAACAGTAGTCTGGCTTGCTACACAAGCCAGCCTAATAAGTTTAATAGGATAACAGTAGTCTGGCTTGCTACACAAGCCAGCCTAATAATACTCTCATTAAATTTTAAAAGTGGCAATTAAGATTATTTTAAAGAAAATTAATACATACTTTATTGCAGTTTCTTATTATTCTAATGCAAAAAATAGTTATGGTAGCATGGTGAAGAAATATTATTAACTAGATTCTTAAAGTTTGAGAACAAACTTTGAGGCTGGCTTGTGAAAGCCTGACGGTAATAGTTTATTTAGTTTAAACAGTTTTAAAAAGTATGAAAAGATAGATAGATAGATAGATAGATAGATAGATAGATAGATAGATAGATAGATAGATAGATAGATAGATTAGCATGTTATTACCATGATTTTAACGTGAAATAGCATGTTGTTAGCATGATTTTAGCATGAATTAGCATGTTACTAGCATGATTTTAGCAATAATTAGCATGTTGTTAGCATGATTTTAACATGAATTAGCATGTTGTTAGCACGATTCTAGCATGAATTAGCATGTTACTAGCATGATTCTAGCATGAATTAGCATGTTACTAGCATGATTTTAGCATGAATTAACACAATTCTAGCATGAATTAGCATGTTGTTAGCATGATTCTAGCATGAATTAGCATGTTGTTAGCATGATTCTAGCATGATTTAGCATGTTACTAGCAAGATTCTAGCATGAATTAGCATGCTACTAGCATGATTCTAGCATAAATTAGCATGTTGTTAGCATGCTTCTAGCATGAATTAGCATGTTACTAGCATGATTCTAGCATGAATTAGCATGTTGTTAGCATGATTCTAGCATGAATTAGCATTTCACTAGCATGATTCTAGCATGAATTAGCATGTTGTTAGCATGATTCTAGCATGAATTAGCATGTTGTTAGCACGATTCTAGCATGAATTAGCATGTTACTAGCATAATTCTAGCATGAATTAGCATGTTGTTAGCATGATTATAGCATGAATTAGCATGTTACTAGCATGATTCTAGCATGAATTAGCATGTTGTTAGCATGATTCTAGCATGAATTAGCATGTTACTAGCATGATTCTAGCATGAATTAGCATGTTGTTAGCATGATGCTAGCATGAATTAGCATGATATTAGCATGATTCTAGCATGAATTAGCATGTTACTAGCATGAATCTAGCATGAATTAGCATGTTGTTAGCATGATTCTAGCATGGATTAGCATGTTACTAGCATGATTTTAGCATAAATTAGCATGATTCTAGCATGAATTAGCATGTTGTTAGCATGATTCTAGCATGAATTAGCATGTGACTAGCATGATTTTAGCATGAATTAGCATGTGACTAGCATGATTCTAGCATGAATTAGCATGTTGTTAGCATGATGCATGATGAATACATAGATAGATAGATAGATAGATAGATAGATAGATAGATAGATAGATAGATAGATAGATAGATAGATAGATAGATAGATAGATAGATAGATAGATAGATAGATATAGATAGATAGATAGATAGATAGATAGATAGATAGATAGGTAGAGATAGATAGATAGATAGATAGATAGATAGATAGATAGATAGATAGATAGATAGATAGATAGATAGATAGATAGATAGATAGATAGATAGGTAGAGGTAGATAGATAAAGGTAGATAGGTAGAGGTAGATAGATAAAGGTAGATAGATAGATAGATAGATAGATAGATAGATAGATAGATAGATAGATAGATAGATAGATAGATAGATAGATAGATAGATAGATGGTGTAAGAGCATGAGTCAAACAAGCCAACCCCTGCCTCTCTATGATGTTCTGATGCTGAGATATAGCTGGTGCCATATCGTTGCTAGGTTAGTCTGTTTTGTTGCTATGGAGTTGATTGACAGCTTAGACTGATGATGTATCAAAGCTTCTTGCCAGTATGAACAGTTAAACACAACCCCCATGTCTCTATCACACTGCAGCATGACAATATCAGTCTGAACCTCTTTAATTGCAGTCTATGGGACAGTTGCTAGGGTGCAGTATCTGGTTGTTAGGGTGTGGCTAGAAAGTTAAAAGGCCATCGGTGATTGGCTGCTGGCTAGACTGAGTTAAATGAGC
Source organism: Danio rerio (assembly GCF_052040795.2). NCBI lineage: Eukaryota > Metazoa > Chordata > Actinopteri > Cypriniformes > Danionidae > Danio > Danio rerio. The sequence goes on from NC_141035.1 coordinate 49,066,350, forward strand.
CTAGCCATTAGTCTGTAGGACAGTCTGATGCAGAGTTATGAGCTCACAAAGTTTGATCCCATGTAAAGTCAATGAGAGTCTTTTGCAATGGAAGTCTATGGGACGGTTTCTAGGGTCCAAAAGTGGTTGCTAGGGCGTGGCCAGAAAGTTTAAAGGTGATCAGTCATTGGCAGTTTGATAGTCTGAGTTAAATGAGCCCAGTTAGAAGTCTGTGTGACATTCTGATGCGGAGTTATGAGGTCACAAAGTTTGATCCAATGTTACGTCTATGGGATTTTTCCGACGGTCCCGGGACGTTTTTCGGGAAACCGAAAGTCGGATCAGTCGGAAAGGATATAGCAACTCGAGTCAGAATAGTTCGGAGGTCTGACCCGAGTTTGATGGTCATAGCTTGAAAGGCCTAAGAGGAGATAGAGTTTAATTTTTAGTCTCAGAAGAAGAATAATATAGAAAAATAATAACTAGATTCTTAAAGTTTGAGAACAAACTTTGAGGCTGGCTTGTGAAAGCCTGACGGTAATAGTTTATTTAAACAGTTTTAAAAAGTATGAAAAGATAGATAGATAGATAGATAGATAGATAGATAGATAGATAGATAGATAGATAGATAGATAGATAGATAGATAGATAGATAGATAGATGTTGTTAGCATGATTCTAGCATGATTTAGCATGTTGTTAGCATGATTCTAGCATGATTTAGCATGTTACTAGCATGATTCTAGCATGAATTAGCATGTTACTAGCATGATTCTAGCATGAATTAGCATGTTGTTAGCATAATTCTAGCATGAATTAGCATGTTACTAGCATGATTCTAGTATGAATTAGCATGTTACTAGCACGATTCTAGCATGAATTAGCATGTTACTAGCACGATTCTAGCATGAATTAGCATGTACCTAGCATGATTTTAACATGAATTAGCATGTTACTAGCATGATTTTAGCATGAATTAACACGATTCTAGCATGAATTAGCATGTTGTTAGCATGATTCTAGCATGAATTAGCATGTTACTAGCATGATTCTAGCATGAATTATCATGTTGTTAGCATGATTCTAGCATGAATTAGTATGTTACTAGCATGAATCTAGCATGATCTAGCATGTTACTAGCATGATTCTAGCATAAATTAGCATGTTGTTAGC